>NC_064814.1:57585536-57587976 GCF_023721935.1 Panthera uncia
GTGGAACGATGGATGGATGGTGGAGGGATGGATGGATGATGGAAGGAAGGAAGGAAAGAAGGAAGGAAGGAAGGAAGGAAGGAAGGAAGGAAGGAAGGTTGGATGGCTGGGTGAGTGGATGGAACGATGGATGGATGGTGGAGGGATGGAAGGAAGGATGGCCGGTTGGATGGCTGGATTGAGTGGATGGAACAATGGATGGGTAGATAACCCAACAGATGATAGGAAGCTAGGAGGCAATGTGAATACTTGGGGTCCAATCACTGGGATCCACAAAGAGAGAAGCAGATAGAATCAAGAGCCAAACACTGTGGGACTGAGATGCGAGCCGACGGTCTGGTCCCCGGTCCCGGACCTGCAGGGGACTGGGAGGTGGTGCTTCACTGAACGGTACCTGGACACGTCAGCACCACTGTGGGCCCATCAGAGAAGCCCCCCGTGGCATTAGGGTGCCTTCCGAGACACGGGCTGAGATGCCGTGCAGATAGGTGTCGAACAGTCCCGGCGATGCAGACGTGACAGTTGCGAGGCAGAGCTGGACGGGGGGCTGGGAGCGGCTCCCCCATCAAGCCTAGTCCAAGTGGCCCCCTCATGTCCTCTGATCTGTCACCACTGCCACAGAGAAGGACCTCATCCCGGCCCTGAAACGCTCCCGGCCATCCGCACCCCTTACAGGTGACCCAAGACGCGTGTAGCCCACGCCTTCTCAACCACTTCCTGGATCCCACCACCCTCTTCCCTTCTCCGCATCCCTCCAGAGTCAGCAGGTGCTCCTGTCTCCCCCACACAGGCGGTGCACGTCCCTGGAGGGCTTTGCACAGCAGGAGCGGCGTGGCATCGGGCACAGAAATGGCACAGACGCCCAGCAGGCTTTTTCCTTCTCTTTCCTGAGGCAGCTCTCCTCCCGGCCGCAGCCACGTCACTTCTCCGCTAAGCTCCCCTGGGCTCCGCTCGCTGTGGGCCTCGGACACTCGTCCCCCTTTGGGCCCCGGCCGCTTCCTCTGTAGAGTGGCCGCGGGAAGGCAGCCCCTGACTCACCGTGAGATTCCAGGGACGTAACGGGCAGGAGGGAGCCTGGGGCGGCGTCACCAGCAGGACACGGGCGCAGTCACGCGCACGCGGTAAGGGAGACGCACGGGGCTGTTCTGCAAAGCCAGGAATGCCAGGGCGGCACAGGATGCGTCTGTCACCCCTGCCACCCTCGCCCGGTGTCCCCAGGGCTCCAGAGGGGGCCGACTCTCTTCTGACTCCGGGGCTTGGCCTGCTAGCTGTGTGACCTTGAGCAAGCCCCTTTCCCTTCTGGTTGCCACCCGGCTGACCGCCATGAAGCGGGGCTCCCACCGGTCCCCAGCCGGGCCAATCCTTATCCCCCTGCACCTGTTGAAAACAGGCTCCTGGGAGCCTCGCCAAGCAGCTCTGCCCCTAGCGGTCATCAGAGGCACGACGCTCCCTCTCAGGAAGCCGGGTTAGAGCCGCACCACCAGAGCCCTACCAGCTGCACAGCCTGTGCGGGTCCTCAGCCTCCTGGAGCATCTGGGCGGCCGGCCCCGGGTGAGGACGGGACCGCCGATGCGCCCACAGGGGTGGCCCCGTGGCTGGGGGACTGTGGGGAGCAGGGGCAGGGGGACGCTTGGAGGGGAAACGCTCAGGGTTGGACCAGCCCCGTTTCACGAGGGGGATTGTGGATGGCAGTGTGGAGGCACACCTGTCCACCTCCTAGCGTGCGTGCGTGCGCGTGTGCCTGTGGGTGGCCCAGTGTGACCACACAGGAGTGCGCCCGTCAGCTGACCCCGGGTGTGTGGCCCTGCTTCCGTGGGGCACCCTGTCAGGGCGTGGGTCAGTCCCCGGTGTCGTGCCCTGAGTGTGCGGGGGCCGGGAGGGGGGGGTCGGATGGTGTCCGTGTGTTCGTCCGCTCCTGGGCTGGCGGTTGTGTGCGCGGCTGTCCCCGCCTGTCGTGTGCACGAGGGCGTCCGCGGCCAGATGTGCGTGGGACGGTGGCCCCGCGTGTGTCTGTGCGACCCTGTGTGTGTGCCTGCCACGGGGTCCCGGGCTGTCTGCGAGCGAGTGGGACAGAGCCCGGTGTGTGTGCGCACAGGCGCGCGTGAGAATGCGTGGCTGTCGGCGTGGCCCGCGGGCCGGGATTCAGTGTCTGCACCAGACGGTGCGTCTGTCCCTGTGAGTCTGCGACCGAGTGAGCGTGGCAGCCCGGCGGAGCGTGTGCGCGCGTGCCCCGCCCGCCTGCCCGCTCCCTCCCGCGGGCCCCCGCCCCCAGCACGACCCCTCCCACGCGGCGGGCCGAGCGGGCGCCTCTAGGACCCGGCGGCGGCCGGCCGCTGTCCCCGGGCCGCGCGAGTGAGCATGTGCAGAGCCCGCCCGCCGCCCGCCCGCGCCGCCCGGTCGCCCGCAGCCCCGGAGCCTGGTGGCGGCGCCCTGTGCCCGG
>NC_064814.1:57592976-57606561 GCF_023721935.1 Panthera uncia
GAGGGTGGGGGCGCCGGGGCTCCGGGCGCTGCGGGGCCGCGGGGCTCGGTGCCCGGGAGCGGGCGCGTGGCCGCGGGAGCGGGCGCCCCAGCCGGCCGCGATCGCGGGGTGAGTGAGTCCTGTCTCCGGGGCGCCCCGCCGGGACCCCCAGCGGGACCCCCAACGGGAACCCCCCCCCCGCGCGGGCGGGGGCGGGCGCGCTCCTTCCCAGCCGCCCGCGAACAAGTTTGTGTAGACGCGGCCGGAGCGCGGCGGGGGTGCACCTGCTCCGGGCGGCGGGCCGGGGAGGGGGGTGTGGGTGCGCGCGCGGGGGCAGCGCTCGGGAGGGGCCCCCGGGGGCGGGCGGGGGCGCGCAGGGCAGCTTTGGACGCGGCGTCCCCTCCTGGAATCCTCGGCGACCGTCAGTGTCCGCGGAGGGAGGGAGGGAGAGGCGGATCCGGCCGGGCAGGGGGCGAGCGCGGGGTTCGGGGTGCGCGCTGCCTCTGGCAGGAGCCGCTCACTCACCCCGAGAGCGAGGCTTCCGGTCAGCGGAGGGCTCTGCCCGCTGTCTCTGGGTGAACTTGAACAGAGGCAGAGGCAAAGGCGAAACGTAGGTATTCGCGGATCTTGTCCGGAAAATTACCCCAAGTAGTGGAGGGAGCCGTGCACCTCCCCAGGTGTGGACGCAGCCGGACTGGGGGCTGCTCACTGCGTTCTTCTTTTAAGTCTGGAGCCTCAGGGCGGCCCCGCAGGTGGTCTGGTGCCCGGGGTGGCGCGTGCTGGCTCGCCCCCCACCCCCGCCCCCGCCCCCGGGGGTAGGGGGTGGTGCAGAGGGACTCCCGTCCTTGTGTGAGCAGGGGCACGGTTGGACACCGGGGTTGGGGCTTCCACGGCCCCGCGCCCTTCCGGGGCTGCTGCGAAGATGGACAGACTGGGAACTCTGCTGTACTTTTCTGACAGATGCAGACGCTGTCACCCCTGTCGCTGGAACCGGGAGGGTCCCGGGTCGGGCTCAGGAGATGGGCCTTTTGTTTTCTCCTCTGAATTGCCTGGGAGGCCCCGGGCAAGGGAAGGGAGTGAGGCTGTGGGGAGGGAGGCAGGAGGGAAGGGCCGGCCCCTTCCTGATGGTTGCAAACTGCAGGAGGGGAGGCAAAGGGGAGGTTCCCCCAGTGTGCCCCTCACCTCCCCATACCCTCGGCTGGGGCCTCAGAAGCCCCTTGGGGAAGGTGCCCAGTGGCCACCAGAGCCCCTGTAAGCTGCAGCAGAGTGGCTGTCTCTCAGGCGCTCCCCGAAGGAAGCTTGGCGAGTGGCTGGGGGTGGGGGGCTGACCCGGCAGCCCCCCCTTCCCCAGGAGAAGCCCCCGCCCACGGCCGCGTGCCCCCATCCCCAGCGTGAGTATTTCCCAGCTCCCTGGAAGCTTGGTTTGGGGGTGAGGGGCTCCCCCTTTTCGGCGGCTGCTGGAGCCCTGTGGGGTGTGTCCTGTGGCCTGCAGCCCATCCGCCGGAAGGGAAAAGAAGCCTGGTTAGGCAGAAGGCCAGACCCCATCCCTGCCCTCCTGTGTGCCCAGGCGGGCGGGGGTGCTTGTCCGGGCCGCCAGTCTCCCGCCAGGTCAGTTCAGGCCCAGCCCCGGGGAGCGAGTCACAGGGGCGGCTCCCCCTGCCTGGAGCCTAGGACCGGGTCCTGCCTGAGCAGGCACTCTTGGGAAGGGCCGGTTCCCCCGTAGACACTCGCGGCCCGTGCTCCCGTCTGGCTCAGACCCCGGTCGGCCGCGGGGAGGCCGCCGCACAATGATCGGAAGCGTGCTGCTTGCGGAGACTGTGGTTGGCGAGAACCGCCTGCCGTGTGGACGTGTGATGTGGATGGAAAGTAGGCTGGATTCATTTTGTGAGCTAGTGACGCGGGCACACCTGTTGGCTGCTAGGGCCCCTTCCTTCTCCCGGGCTTCTCTTGCTGCTGGAGACCCTCGGGGACGTGAGCCCCTCCCAGAGGGCGGCTGTCTTGGCCTGAGGGGGCCCGGAGGGTGCTGAGGACAGGGGCGCCCAGGCACCCGCCCGGGAAGCCCCCATCCCAGCGCCCGCAGGAGCCAGAGGGGCGAGGCTGAGCCTGCCCAGATTCATCCGGATCGCCCAAGGGGCTTGAATAACCCTCAAGGGTTCGCCATCGGGTGGGAGAGACAGAGGAACAAAACAGGGATCTATGAAAGAGGTGGCCCAGCGATAGACCAGAGAGGTGGTGATGGGCTGTTTCCAGAGGGTGGGTTCCACTCCTGAGTAGGGGACGGACGCGCCCCTCTCCCCTGAGCCCTGGAGGGTGGCAGGGGGCACCGATTCCTGGGGGTCTGCCCTGTGTTCCACTCGGAGGTGCCCGCAGGGGGCTCACGGGCCGGGAGGGAGAGTGGGCAGAGCGGCTCGGAGCGCTGACTCCAGGCGGGACACGTCAGCCAGGGTCAGCTCACAGAGCATCCCGTCCCGCCGTCGAGCTCCGCCTCAGGGAGCAGGAGGGCTGCCTGCAGGAGGTGGCATCGGACCTGAACCTTGATGGCCACAAAGCACGCGCGAGCCGTACGAGGAAGGGCATGGGGGCCGGGGGCACTGTGCTTGGGACACGGCCTTCTGGAAGGATCCTTGAGAGGAAGGGGCTAGCAGACTGGGTGTCAGACCGAGAGGCCTGGGCTTGGCCGTCCGAGTCCTGGGGACACGTTGGAGGCTGCAGCATTACTGTTTCTTTCTTTAGAAAGGTCGCTTTCTTAGGCTTGGCCTCTGGGAGAAAGGGAGTATCCAAACAATGTGCACGGAGCTGAGCAGGGCGGAGGCCTGCAGGGGTGAGAAAAGACAGAGGAGGGCTAATCCAGAGCCCTGAGCCCAGCTGGAGGCTCATGTGGACCTGAGGACCCCTCCCCACCGGGCCGGCCGCGGGTCCTGGAGGCTGGGACTCGGCTGCTGGGACCCCACCGCCCGTCTCTCGTCGGGAGGGCGACGTGCTGGGCCTGCTCCTTTGTCTTTAAGGCCCTCACCCGACTGGGAGCACGTGGCTCTGAGCCCAGAGGGTCCCCGTCCCCACTGCCCTGGCCAAAGGTGCGGAGATGCTTCTGGGGGCCTCTGGAGTCTCCCTCCTCACCTGCCACCGCCTGTCCTCTCTGGCCGGGGAGGGGGAACGGAGGCAGTCACGTGACTGAACCCCGGCGGCCCGGAGTCAGGCCCCGGCCTCTCTGAGGGCTTTGTGCAGCCCCCAGACCCCACGGGCTGCCCTTCTCCTCTCCCCGCTGCCACCGTCACCTGCCCAGTCCCCGGACCCCTCAGCCTAGCTCCCGGTCCCACCTGCAGGCCGGGCACCTGCCGCGCCCTGGGGTCCAGCCGGCAGCAAAGTAACAGGAGAGGGCTTGGGTGTTCCCGTCCCCACCGGCGCTAGGCCCCAGCTCCCTCCCGAGACCCCCAGAAGCCCCTTTGCCCCGGCTCCCTCCTTCCTGAGTGGGGCGACCCTCCCCCAGGCCCTGCCTGCCCTTCTCCAGGCTGATGTCCTTCCCCGTCCCCCCGAAGCACTTTGCTGGATTCCGAGATGGGAGGGGCCCCAGGGGGCGGAACGCTGACCCCCAATGCGACATCAGGGTGTGTGCTGGGGGGGGGCACACCATGCACGGCACCGTCTCCCCAAGCCTGGACCTGGGTTGTTTTCAGAGGTGCTGGTGGGGGCGTCCTGAACTCCTTTCCAGAATAGTCCTGCCCGGTGTGGGGCTGGAGCCGGCGTGGGCGGGCTAGCCCCGGTGTGTGACCGCGGGGCCTTGGCGGCTGTGGCTCTCAAATGGGGACAAGCGTGGTGCCCGTGGGGAGGGAGGGGGCGTGCGGAGTAGCTGGGATCGGGCAGGTGAGGAGCACGGTCCGGGGGGTGGGGAGCACTGAAAACGAGCAGGCGCTGGCAGCGTGGGGTGGGCTCCCGGCCGTGCAGACAGGCCGTGGTGGGTGTGCCCCCGGGGGCTGGCAGGTCCCGCCGACCTCGAGGCTTGGCGGGAGCCCCTTGTGCAGCGGCTGTAGGTCACCCAGCCACCCCCAGGCCGCGCTCACCTGTGGTCACTCCAGAGACGTTTTCCATCCCCAAGCTGCTGGCTGTGCCCTGGGATCTGGGGGTGTGGCCGGGGCCCTGCCTGGAGGGGCCAGCAGCCTGGAGGACAGGCGACGGGGTAGGGGCCAACGGCAAGTGTGACACTGGCAGTCCAGGGCAGGGGACCAGTTTCTGACGCTCAGGGCATGCCAGCCCCCGCCCTGCCCGAGGCAGGCGTTCTGGGCCCGGAACCAGCTGCGCGATTTTCAAGGTCCGGGGTGGCCACTGCTTTAGAGGACCCTGAGAGTGGCTGTCCCCACCTTCACGCCCAGGCCCCCTCCGCAGCCGGGAGGCCCCTCTGGGACGGGATGGCCCTGGGGGGGGACTTTGGGGGTCCTTGGGGAAGCCGGGTGTGGTCATTCTAATCCTGACTGATGGGCCACCACTCGCTTCCCGTGGCGAGTTTCCAAGTCCTGCGCCCGGCACGGCGCGGGACCCACCGCACACCGTGGTTCCTGACCCCGAACCGCTGACCCGCCCGCCCTCCGCCCCGGCTCCCCGAGCCTCTCCTTTCCACGGCAAGGCCTCCCTTCTCCCCGTTTATTTTCGCCGACAGAATCCCAGTCTTGTGACCGGGAGCCCTTTGTGAGCAGACCTGGAAACCCCCTTCCTAGAATTACAGCGTGGACGGGCCACCAGGCCGCCCTCGAGTCCCTGTGCCTGAAGGAGCCGGGCTGCTCTGTGTCCCCGTGCTTTTCTGACTTCAGGCCCCACAGGATCAGGTTCCTGGTGTCGGGATGTGCCTGTCACTGTATCCGCTCAGTCACCTTACAAAGTGTACTCAGAACAAGGGTCTCGGGGCACCTGCGCTGCCCAGGCCTCGTGCGGGCACCGGAATGATAGGAATGGGCAGGGTTAGGGGGCGGCCCCGGGGCCCAGAGTTGTTCACGGCCCAGCTGTCCCAGGTGCTGACTGCTGGGGTCAGGGGTCGGCACCAGTGTGTGTGTGGTGGCTGGGTGGGGGTGGAGGTAGTCAGGGAGAGCTTCCTGGAGGAAGAGACACCGGGCTGAGCCTTGGCGGACACACAGGGATTCGCTGGGCCGAGAGGGTGGAAGACACAGGAGGCAGTGGAGGCACAGGAGGTGCCGAGGAGGACTGCTCAGGTGCCTCCCAGATCTCGGTGCGGGCGTGTGTGCGTGCTCGCACGCGCGTGTGACGGGAAGCCGAAGGAAGGGGCCTGGCAAGAGACGAGGCCAGATGGGGGCTGGTGTGTCATGCCGAGGAGCTTGGAGTTTATCCCAGAAGCCACGGGCAGCTAAGGAAAGGGGTTTTGAGCAGGGGAGCACCGTGATCAGATTTGTGCATTAGGAGGATCACCCTGGCGGCCTCGCGGAGGGCGGATTGGAGGGCCGAGGCTGGAGGCAGCGAGATCAGGCGGGATTTCTTGGGATTTTCTCTGTGGTTTTACAAGCCTGACGAGGCTGGCCGGGGCGGGCCTGGCGTGCACCAGCTTAACGAGAAAATGAAAGGTCTGGAGGCCCAGCCGAAATGGCTTCCCGGCTCAGAGTTTAAATCCACCGACCGCTGCTGACTATCGAGCCCACCCCACCCCCCGCCCGAGCCCCGGGGGTCCCTGCACTCCCGGGGGCTCAGGTCGTGGAGGCTGGGGGTTGAATTGGAAAGGGTGGTGCCGGTCTGGCCGCCCCGGGAACGCCAGCCCACAGGAGCCCAAACATTGTCTTTCCACGCACACCAGGCTGGCTGTTCCCTGCGCACAGAGTGGTCATTGAGGGGCTGCGGGGCCTGGCGGGGGTCCCAGGCCGCGTTAGTCACGCTGCTGGGAGCTTTTCTTCCCGGGACAAGACTGTCCTTGTGCTCAGGGGCACCCGGGAGCAGCCGCCCGGCTCCCGGCAGCTGCAGAGGCCCCCGCCGGCGCCTCGCAGCGCACTTCAGAGGCTACCGCCGACGGGGGCCGAGCCCAGTGTGAGCGCGGAGGCCCGGGGCGGCGAGGGGCGGCCCTGAAGGCCGCTCCGGGCGCCCTGCTGCCTTCCCGCCAGGTGCCCCAGGCTCCATAGCAGGTGCACGGCCCCACCCCCACCTCTTGTGCTGAAGGCTCTGCAGACACAGTTCCCAGAACACAGCTTGCCGTCCCCGTGCACACCCGGGAGGGACTTGGCAGGTCGTACACACGTATCAAGCGCCTGCTGGGCACTCCCGCCCTGGGCCGGGCGCCCTTGTGCGTGCTGGCGTCCATCGCTGGCCACGGTACAGGCTCTGAAACGCGCCGTTCCAAAGCTGGGCTCCTCGGTTCGCCGGCCGTGTGCCTTTGCCTCCTTTTGCGTCACCTGTAAAGTGGGGCTGCGACCGTGTCCACCCGGCTGCTCGGTTGCCCTGAGGGTTAAATGAGATGATACGCCAGGAGGGTTCGGTGCGGAGCCGCCTCTGAGCCCTTCCTTCACCGCGGCCCCAGTGGAGGGCCTCACGCCCGCTTTGTGCGCGGGGAGGCCGGGGCCTAACGGACCGGGCCGGTGTCGCTCCGCGGCCGGTGGCCGGCGGCCGGGCGGGGACCGAGCCCCCTGTCCGTCGGGTGCTCCTGCAGCACCGCCAGGCCCTGGGGCGGAGGGGCTCCCGGCCCTGGCGCGGGGGCCGCGGCGGGCCCTTCGTCGGCGTCAGCGCGCGCTCTCTGCTCTTCCAGATCCCGGAGCTCGGCGATGGCGAGGCCGGCGACCCTGGGGCAGAGGCCGCAGCCGCGGGGCCCCGTGGCCGGAGCCGCGTGACCGAGTCGTCGGAGCACCTGCCGGACGCGGGGCGGGAGCGCGGCGGGCGTCAGGATGCGGGCATGAGGCCTCTGGAGACCCCGGGCTGCCCCCCGGCCGGGCGCTAGGAGCCGTGCCCGGGGCCCCGGCCGGGAGCCCTGCCGCCCAAGGGCATGGCCAAACCCTCCTTCCGGCTCCAGAAGCTGCTTCGCCGCACGCGGTTCCTGCTCTTCTTTCTGTCGGCCGCCTACCTGATGACGGGCAGCCTGCTGCTGCTGCAGCGAGCGCGGGTGGCCCTCCCGCCCGGGCCCCGGGCCCCCGGCCCCCTGCAGGCCCTCCCCGTGGCCGCCGTGGCGCTGGGCGTCGGCCTGCTGGACAGCCGGGCGCTGCGGGCCCCGCGGGTCAGCCCGGACCTGCCGCTCGGCGTGGACGTGCCGCGGGGGCCCCCGGCCCGGGCCCGGCCCGGCCCCCGCTGGCTCCGGACCCGGAACCCGGAGCTGCGCCAGCCGCGGCGAGGCTGGTTCCACCACTTTGTGGGCGACCCCCAGGGGCCGCCCGCCCTGCGCCCCGAGGCCCCCGGGCCAGCCGTCGGGGGACGAGGTAGGTGCCCGGGGCCGGTTGCCCTTCGCGTGGGCGGGGCGGCGGGGATGGGTGGTTGGGGGCGGGGGCGCTCGATGGTCCGGCCCTGTGGCTGCCTGGGCGGGGGAGGCCCGCGGGCGGGGGAGACGAGATACGGAGGACTTCGGCACAGTTGCCGGGGTCATTGCCCGCGTTTGCGTTCCCCGTGGCCGTGGCCTGCCTGGGATGTGGCCCCAGGACACCGGCAGGAAGTGGGGACAGGGAAGAGAAGGCGGCCAGGGAAGGCACTCGGAGGGGGCGCGCATCTCAGAATGCAGCCTGGGGGCGGCTGGGGGGGAACGAGGGCCTGGGAGTCTGGCTTTGCTCTCAGGAGGTGAGACGGTCCAGGGAAGAGAGGGAGGAGCCCGGTGGCCCTCGAGTCAGTGGTGGGGGAGGAATGACCCCGATAGTGAGTGAAGCCCTGAGGATGCTATGCTCCCGTCTCCACGGAAGGCAGTTTCTCCTGAGGTCACAGAGGTCGGAGCCCTTGCTGTGGGATTCCTCAGCGAGGCTTCCGCCCAAGAATGAGGGGGTCAAAAGGAACTGATTCTGCAGCTCACATTACACAGGCCTGCTTTCTGTAGACCTGCCCCGGCACACCAGGAAGCTGGGTCTCTAGGCAGACTACACCACCACTCATTTAGACTAAAATGTGAATGGCTGACAAAGTCAACACGGAGTCCTCGAGAGGCAGCCATGGAAAGAGGTGTTGAAAACAGGTGTTGAAAACAGACCTGGGTTTCTGTCTTGGTGTTGCCGGGTTTTGGCTCTGTGACCTTGAACAGATTTGCTGCAATTCCCCGCTGTTTCTCAGTCCATCCTGTTGAGGATCCATGTACCGGTCTAGTATCCTCAGTGTACTCGAGGAGCCCAGGGTGGGGGCAGAACCAGATCTGCACCACAGGACTGGGGCACGGGCCGAGGGTCTTTATAACGTAGCCAGCAGAGGGCAGGGCTCGGGCGACCCAGTTACGGCCCTGGGAGCACCTTTGGGTTCAGGCCGTGTCCAGGGACCTAGAGAAGCCGTGGGCGGGGTCGAGCGACGGCCGAGGAGACGGGAGAGACTGAGCCCCCGGGGTGCCCCGTGGGAGCTCTCTGGCTTCCTCCCCAGCGACCCCCAGCCTCCCCATGACCCAGCACGTGAAGGGTTAGCGGCTGGTGCAGCAGGAGTCTGAGGCTCCCCCTGCAGGATGCTGGGGGCTCTGAGCGGTCAGCGGGTCAGCGCCCCCTCTGCTGTAGGCTGTTAGAACAGGTCTGAGCTCCCCCCCTAGAGCGCGAGGATACATTTGTGTTCCGGGGAGGCCGCAGTGTCAGGGGGCTGGAGGGAGAGCGTCACAGGAGGGGGCGCTGGCCTGGAAGCCCCCCCCCCCCCCCCCGCCGACCCCCACCGGCTCCTCACGGCGGATGGCGGCCTGCGGGCCAGCTGCTGGGGCCGCAGACAAAGAGGGCGTCTCTTTGCGGCCGGGCAGCCCGCCATGCTCCTGAAAGGGGTTCCTGCAAGGCCCGGGAAGCCGCAGGAGGCCCCATCAATCACCGAGCATTTCATTATACCTTGGACAACATCCATAATGGAATAAAATGTCAGTAAGTTTACTAGGGGAGAAATAGTAACTTCTCCGTAGCCAGTTTGTTTTTTATTGATAGTGATTTCCAAAGACATTCCAATATCTCCAAAGCCATCGTTAATAGCCTCACGGCGTGTCCATTCTGATGTGCAAATGAACAGATGCGGAGTCACAGACAATAATGCATTGCCTCCGTTTCAGCCGAAAGTAATAAATCCGCCTCAGAATGTGTCCCAGTGTGTCCCTCGGACGTCCTTCCTCCGCCGCACACCCTCGCCTCCGTCAGAGCCGGAGGAGTCATTCGGTGTTTTTCCAGGAGGGAGGCTCCCCTCCCCCTCGCCGCTGGAGCGCGCGCGTGGGTCCCGGGCCTCCTGCACCCCCGCCCCCTGCCGCCCCAGACCCGGCCACACCTCGTTGTCCGGAGAACCCAGGCCCGGCTGCTCCCCTTCCCGCTCCTTCGTGTGTTAACTGTGCAGCTACTATTTTCCAGTCCGCCGGCTGGAGCGCAGGACCGCAGGGATGGCCGTCCCCGCCCAAGAACTCATTCACCTCCGCCTCCAGACGGCCGCCCGACGAGGAGGCGGTGTCCCCTCTCAACCCTCTGTGAGCCCGTGGGGCCGCGAGCCCACTTTACGGATGGGGAAGTTGAGGCACAGGCAGGGAGGGGGCTGCACGGGCCAGGCCTCGCAGCCTGGGGGTGAGGGGCACGAATCTAGGCCCCCAAACACACGTTTCACACCCGCCAGCCTCGGCCTTCGGGGTCGTGAGCCCGGCCCCCTTTACACGCTTTCGGTTAATTTCCCATCAACGGTGATAAATGTTTAACAACCCCTGAGCTTATGTTTTGGATGTTTAATTGAAAACCGTAATAGACGTTCTTCTTTGCCGAGCGGCACGCCAGAAATTTCTCAAATATTAGTTTTCTTTCGCTGAGTAAGCCGGCCAAGGATAGGCGTTTATTCCCGCTGCGGCCACTCGGGTCTCAGTGGTGCTGACACGTATGTGACCCTGGGGGTCCCAGGTCCTGAGTGGGAGCAGGTGTGGCCCGACGTGTGATGGGCGTCCTGGGGCTGAGGGGACACAGAGGCTCGTCCCGGCGGGCAGACCTTGACAAGGGTGACCTTTGCTCCCCCCGCTGCCCCCACGTCCTGCAGGTGAGGTGTCTGCGTGCCTCGACCGACCCTGCCACTGCTCCCCTTCCCCCGCTCTGCCTCTCCTAAGTCGGGGCCCGGGAGCCGCGTCCGGCCTCTGGGAGCTCGTCGGCCTGGTTTCGGGAGCCCTGGGCCACCCCTGATGTTGGGGTGGGGGCGGGGGCTGGTGCTGACGGTGTGCCAGACCCAGCAGGGCCCTGGTGGACACGGGACGCATGGGGATAAAGCAGCTTTAACAACAGCAGGTAGTGATAAGCATTATCGTCGTCATTGGGTGTTGACCCGTGTCAGAAAATCTGACAAGGGGTGGCCGCGGTGGCTGGAGTGGTCGGGAACGCCCGTCAAGGACAGGCAGGAAACAGAGGGCGGGCAGGAAGAAAGGGGCTGGTGCCGGGTGAGGCAGGTGGGTGGGCCTTTATCTGTTGGACTGTTGGGGAAACTGAGGCACAGAACGTGGCCGTAACTTAGCTGAGGTCAGGGGTGGCATCAGGTGTGTTCACAGACAGGACGGTTGTTCTGGATTCGGTCCCAGGAGTCGGGCTTGGTGGGTCCACTTCTGCAAACCCCTCAGCAGGGGGACCAGGGACGCTGCTCGGGGCCACGATCCAGGCAGGGGCAGCCGGGAGCCTCGCCTGCCCTCGGGGTTCCCGGCCTGGTGGGTGATCCCACCGTGGAGCCATCTGGGAGCCGCCGCCGGAGGGGGGCCCTGGGCGCGTCCCCCCCCCCGCCAGGGGCAGCCCAGTTTCGGAGGCTGCGTGTGCGTGCGGCGTGGGACCGTGTGGGCTCCTGCACAACGTGGCTGTGCGTCCACACACCGCACGTGCCCGCCCCGGGCGTCTCTGGGAGACCCCTCCGAGTCGGGGTGACAGGCAGGGCTGTTACAGGCTCCCTCTGGCAAGTTACCGTGGGGGGCAGCAGCACCACCGCTCGGCGGGATCACGTGCCCCCCCCCCCGCGTCCCCTTCCAGGGGTGATGCCCGGACGGGTGAGGGCTCGGCCGTCCCTCGGTGCTGTCGGTTCTGCACACGCTGCTGACACGTCCCCCCGGCAGCGCAGGTTTTTTCTTGACATAGCTCTTCCCCTTTGCCACTTCTTTATTTTAGCGAAGGTCAGACTTTCCGTAACTGATTTCTTCCCTCTGGGTCATACGGAGGCGACAGAAACCGCCCATCGGGACATTTGTGGAGGGAGGCCTTTCCAAACCTAGGGCAGGTAGGGAGGGCGGGAAGGGGTTCAGGGGAGGTGATAAGCCAGCAGACGTGGTGAGCTGGGGCCGGAAGAAGAACAAGGCGTTCAGGCTGACGCCAGCCCCTGGCAGGCGTGTGTGGGGACGGTGGGCCGTTAACCGAGGAAAGAGGCAGGAAACGAAGGAGGCGGAGGGGTCCAGAGACACGGAGAAAGGTGAGGCCGCAGCCTGGTCTCCGGGGCCTCTGAGAAGAGCCTGGGCCGGCTGGTCAGTCCTGGGGGGTGTCCCACGGCTAGGACCCCTCCCGTCCCCGGGGCCTGAGTCTCTGCTGTGCTTCCCGCAGGTACGTACGTAGGATGCTTCAGTGACAGTGGCCGGGACAGAACCCTGAAGGGGGCCGTGTTTTTTGACTTGCGAAAGATGACCGTCTCCCACTGCCAGGATGCGTGTGCTGAGCGGTGAGTGTGAGTCCGCCGGGAAGGAGGTTCAGACGGTCCCCGAGCGAGGCGGTCCGTGGCGGCCGGGAGCTGGACGGATCAGACCGCGGGCGACCGACGAGGGCACGGGCTCGCAGGGAGAGCAGGGGCTCCCCGCCACATTGGCGAGTTGTCCTCCTTCCCTGGGCCTCGGCTTCCTCCGGTGTTTCAACTACAGTAAAGGGCCTCTGCCCGCACGTCTCCGGGGACCCTTCTAGCTCCGCAGGAGAAGCGCGTTTCTATCTTGGACTCCACAGCCAGATCCGCTGATTCTGCTGCTGCCTGTTCCCCCTGCTGTTAGCAGACAGCAGCAGTGTGGCTGGAGCGGCCCCTCCCGCCGAGGCACCCAGCTCACTGTGGGCGTGCACGCGTGCGTGCTCACACTCGGGAGCCGGGGCACCAGAGGCGGCAGGGGCTCCTTGTGTGTTGTTTCTCTGACATTAGATTTGTCCACATTTGCTGTGACTGAAGTCCTCACCACCTTCTGGTTGGTTGCAATTAACTGCGCCCATTTTATAGACAGGGAAACCGAGGCCCGGAAAGGAAAGGGCCGTCCCTGCTCGGAGGGGCTTCTACAGTTCGGACAGCATTAAAACTGACAGCGACGGTGTCCTCTCCTTCTCCGGCAGATGGGGAGACAGACGGGGGGGTAGTAAGTGGGGGTTGGGGCCACGCGGCTAGCAGGCGGCCGGATGGGGATCAGTCTGGGTTTGTGGGCCTCCTTCCAGAGCTAACATCCCAGGTGGCACGCAGCAGGTCCCATTTGTAATCTCGGCTTCCTTGGGTCCCCGTCACAGTGGGAGCAGGTAGAGGACCCCTTTGGCGGCAGGTGCTTCAGACTCGTGCCATCTCAGCCCGGGCACTGAAGTCTTGTAAATGTCGTGAGCCCGGGGCTGCGCCCTCCGTGGCTGAAGTCGTCTGCGCTGGGATATTTGCACCAGGGGGACTGACACGTGCCACAGAATCGGGCTCTGGCCTTGCGGAGCCGAAAGCGGGTACACAGCGCACCGCGGCGCTGGACCCGCAGCTCCCGCAGGCGGTGCCTTGGGGACAAAGCTCAGGGTGACCAGAGCAAGGGTGGGAGGGCTGCTGATGGGAGTCGTTTATCCCAAGGAAGGGCTGCTCCCCTACATTCAGCCGATGACCCTGACATCCGGCTGAAAACGCCCCTAAGGCCAGCCGTGTGCTGACCGCCGCCGTCCCCGCCTCCTCCCCAGACCTGACCCGAGACCACCCTGACCCAGACGTCGGTGGGTGCTGCGGTACCTGGGCAGGGGCTCAGCAGGGCGCTCTCCCGGCAGGTCCTACGTCTACGCGGGCTTGGAGGCGGGGGCGGAGTGCTACTGCGGGAACCGGCTCCCTGTGACGAGCGTCGGGCCGGAGGCCTGTAACCACGAGTGCAAAGGGGAGAAAGGCTCCGCGTGCGGGGGCGTCGGCCGGCTGTCAGTGTACCGCGTCCAGGAGCTGCAGCCCGGCTCCAGGAAGCGTGAGTGTGCGGCTCCGCCCTGTGTCCCTCCCTCAACCACGCCCCATCGCGCCGCGCCCCGCCCCCAGCCCCGCCTCCCCGCGCTGCGCCCCGCCCCCAGCCCCGCCTCCCCGCGCTGCGCCCCGCCTCCGCGCCCGCAGCCCCGCCTCCCCGCGCTGTGCTCCGCCTCCTCGCCCTCAGCCCCGCCTCCCCGCCCGCAGCCCCACCTCCTCGCCCTCAGCCCCGCCTCCCCGCCCGCAGCCCCGCCTCCTCGCCCTCAGCCCCTCCTCCAGACCCCGGCTGGGACTCTGGGAAGAACCTGTGCCCTCTCTATCCCAACGCCTTTGCGGGGGG
>NC_064814.1:57606571-57616820 GCF_023721935.1 Panthera uncia
GGGGGGGCCCCTTGCGTCATGCGGGGCCACGTCCGGCCACATCGTACTGTCTTTGAGCCAACGCAGACTCGGGGAGCGGAGAACCAGACCCCAGCGCCCGACCAGGGCACATCACAGTATTTAACCCAGCTTACGACGAGCCAGCAAGTGAGTGAGGGTCTATGTCCTGAGAACGGAAGGCAAGTGCATTCTCTGTTCACCGTGTGGACCGGCCGCCTCTGAGGCTGAAGGACCAAGTGCAGGGGGCAGGTAGGCGGGGAGGGAACGTGTCCGGCTCCTGGGAAGGCCAGGGATAAATGATGAATCAATTTCCCTCCCCCGGGGACCTCCTGCCCCCACGTGCCGCAAACAGGGAGCGGAGGGCGTGACGTTGTTTGGGGCCACCTCGAGGGTCGGTAAGGGAGACGGCAATCGGGTTCAGTAATCCACGCTTCCCGACCGGAGCCACTTCTGTGACCCCCTCGGGGCCCCGGCAGAAGAGGGGTGCTTGGGGGAGCTCCTCTGAGCCCCTCCCGGGGCCAAACCCTGCACCCCCGCCCCCACCAGCGGCTCAGCCTCCCGGGAGAGGCCGCGGCCGCCGACAGAGCTCGCCTTCCCCGGTCTGATATCCCCACATCTCCCATTAGGAGTTCAGTTATGGGAGCCTTCATAGCAGGTGTCATTAAATAGACATTAAGACCCAACAGGGATGTTTTACGGGACCATTACCATATGCCTGATGTTTGCGGTGACAAATGGAGATCCAGCCGACCACGCGTGTGATAATGGGCCCAGAAACACCCCCTGGGGTGAGGAAATGTGATGGGGGGGTGAGGCGCGCACGGGCTGCCTGGTGCCCTCCACCCGCCTCTGCCCGCCAGAGGGGGCTGGCTCCTCGTGGCCGACCCGGCCCGGAAGTCAGCCTCACCCCGGCCTCCCGGGTCCACCGTCCGGCCACCTGGCCAGCCCGAGCGTGCTCCAGAGAAGCCTGTCCTGCGACTTGAGGACAAACGGCCATGCTGCCTCAGTTTCCCTCAAGCCGACTGGTCTTTGGGAACCAGACGCCAAAGACTAAAAGCGTGCTGAGCTCCTTCATCCTTCTGCCGGTCTGGAGGGCTCGAGGCCCCATCCGGGCGAGGAGAAGCTGTCCTCAGTGACCCTGCACGACGTCACAGGTGATGGGTGTTTGCCCACACACCCATGCGCTCGGAGCCTCCGGGACCGGCAGGCGTGGGGTTCTGCCTTCCCACGGTCAGAGGGCCAGCTCTGTGACTTGTCACGCACACTCTGCTTCCCCATTTCCCTTCCCCGGGCTTCCCTGGGTGAGGACCATCGGCCGGGCCAGCCCCTTCCAGACCGTGACCTCGGGTGGTCCTGCGACTCACCTTTCGAACCCCCGTCTCAGGCTGGCACTTTCTGCGGGCGAGCAGCCGGAAGGCGGGGGGAGGCTCGGGACCGGGCTCCGGGGAGGGGGGTGGGGAACCCGGGTGAACAAGGCCATGTGCCTGCTGGGAAGGAGGGGGGCGGGGGCCGCCCTGAGCCCGAGGCCCCCGCAGACCCCGGCACGTGTCACGTTGACTGCCGCTCCGTTATTCGTTTGTCATCTAATTTGTGAAACTCACCTGTGTTGAACAGTCCAGGTCACTGGCAGTCCGGGTATTCCTCGACACCTGGTCCTGAAATATCGTCCTTAGTTACCCCGAACTGACTGAGCGGTGAGCGAGAGCTTCCAGAACTTTAATATTTTGATACCCTTTTGGATTTACAGAACAGCCGCAGAGACGGGGCAGAGGGCTCCCGCCACCGCCCCCCGGGCATTAAGAGAGCCTCATGGGATCGGGCGAGCTCGTCGAGGCTGGGACACGAGCCCCAGACCCCGACGCGGGTCCCCACGGTCCACTCTGCTACCCGTTCTGCTCCCCTGCGACTCAGCCTGACCCCAAGGACAGGTTTCCGTGGGGCCCGTGGGCTGCGAGCCCACCACACCCGCCGAGTGCCTGCAGGGCAGAGGTGGTGCATCCTCCCAGAAGCAGGGCCTCTCAGGGCCCCTCACGAGGCGGCTTCTCCCTTACGTGGAGCCCCAGGCGCCGTGCCCCAACCCCGCACGGAGGGGCCGTCTGGAGAAGCAGGGCCCGCTGCGGCCGTGGACGTCCCAGGACCCAAGGGCTTAAGACCGCCGCGGTGCGCGTCCCGCAAGGTCCTGGGCAACGAGGCCCCAGGACCGGGGCGGCCATGCCGAGCACCCTGTGTCGGGGCGGGGGCGGGGCCTCCTCTGAGATTTCCTGACCGGCCCGTCTGCGTGGGCGCTCCAACCCCGCTCACTGACGCGGGCGTCGGCATCTGCCGTGGGGGGACTGGTGGCCCCCAAAGAGAGGTGTCTGCACCCCGACCCCCGGAGCCTGTGGCCGTTACCTCAGTGGGAAACGAGTGGGTCTTGGCCGATGTAGTCAAATCACGGATCTCAACGGGACATCATCCTGGATTACCCCTAAATCCAGTGACAAGCGTCCTCACCAGAGACACGTACACAGGGGAGAGGCCACGTGAAGGTGAACAGAGACGCAGGGTCGCGGCCACAGGCAAGGACACGTGGGGCACGGCAGCTGGACGGGGCAGGGAAGGACCCTCTCCCAGCGCCTGTGGGAGAGGCTGTCCTGCCCACACCGAGTTTGGACTCTGGCCTCCAGCGCCAGGAGCGAATAAATTCCTGTTGCTGGCGGCCAGCACGCTCGTGGCCCCGGGAAGCTAACGCAGGATCCCTCGGGGAACCGTTAAGGAAACTGAGTCTCAGGGCAGCTGGGTGGCTTGTCAAAGTCACGCGGATACTGGGCATCAGAGCCAGGGCCTGCTCGCGGCCCGGGCGGCTCTGAGGTCTGCACTGCGTGGCTCTCGGAGGCGAGAACCACCTCCCCCCGACCCCGCCCCCGGCCCCGATGCCGGGCCGCCCCGATGCCAGGCCCAGCCCTGCCGCTCTGGAGCCCTGCGATTTGGGGCAAAGTATTCAACCCTCACCCTCCCAGTTTCTGCATCTGTAAAATGGGGGGCGGCGAAAACAGCACTTTGCTCCCTGGGCTGTTGTGGATTTAAGGGAGCAGGCGGGTGGATCCTCGGACGGCACCGGGAGCCATGCCCGGAACGCGGCGGCACCGGGGAGGCACCTGCCGTAACCATGGTCAGCGGGGTCCCCGCCCCCACTGGGACCAGGGTGTGCCACCCTCGAGGCCGTGGACACTGTGGGGTGTCTGGCTCTTTGTTGAGAGGCCCCCCCGGGCGCTGTAAGATCTGAGCCACGCCCCTGCCCTCCGCCCGCCCCACCCCCAAGTCCCGAAGAACTTGCCGGATCTGAGAGACACCCCAGCCCGCGGCTGGATCTCCTGCAGGTGGCAGGACGTGGGAGACAGGGCTGGGCGTCAGGCCCCAGCGACGGAGCCACCAGGGACCCTCAGCGGAGGCCCCCGGGGCGGGGAGGCCACCTGGGAAGCGGACGGATGGTGTCGTGAGCCCGCACCGGTGCCCCGTGTGCCACTGACTTTGCAGTCAGCGGGGGCAGCAGAAGCATCAGCCGCTCGTGGACACGGGCCTCACTCGGAACGTCAGGTGCGAGACGAACGGTGCGCGGGGCGCGGGGTCGGCGCCCAGTCTGTCCCGGCCAGCACGGCGCTATGTTCGCTCTTCCTGTTCTTCCAGGCTGGCAAACTGACCCACGCAGGGACGGGGAGGGAGAGGCCCCAAATCAAATCGGAGCGCGTCTGATGGCCACCGACAAATAGAACACACACGCCCGGGACGAGGGTGGGAGCTGGGCGCGTAATGTAATTCAGAGGAATGGCTTTGCCAGAGCAGACGGAAGCCGTGAGAGATTTACGCCCATGTGACAAAGGTTCCCGAAAGCAGCGGCTCGCCCCCACCCCCGCCCCGGCCTGAAATGATGATATCTGCTGTTGGCAGACGCAGCTGAATTGGAAAAAGAGAGACCGCGCTCGAGGATTGTCACTTCATTTTACTCTCCTGTGGCTGCCATCCAGCCGGCTCAAGTGCCAGCCCCTCTCGGGCCCCTCCCAGGGTCCTTCCTCTCCCCCTCCCCCCTCTTCTGCATAGAAGCCTAGAGAAGGAAGTGCTAAGGCCCCGGGGTCAGGAGGTCTGAGTTGATGTGGTTCTGCACTTTGATGGCTGTGTGACCTCAGGCCAGCCACCTGCCCCTCCACTGGCAGGGTTTCCCGGGCAGGGCTCTACGGGCGGGCCTGGACCACTGTTATTTTCTGAAAATAACAGCAGCAATGATGGCACCAATACTGTTTACTAAGTATTTATTCCAGAGCCCACCTGTGTCATGTCATCAATTCCTCAGGAAAACACGAAGGGAGGTGACCTCACTACTCCCATTTTACAGAAGAAATAGAGGCTTAGAAAGGTAAGATACTTTGCCCAAGGTCAAGCAGCTCATCGGGGCCACCCTGTATGGTTGTTCAGGTTGTGTACTGCACAAAGGAGCTATGCCTTAGAGGATGACATTTACGTTACAGACAAATGCTGACTTACAGCATGAAGTGGGCACAGGGCTCTCGGGCGCCCCGGGCACGTTCTAGAACGACATCCTTCATAAACGCACCCAGACACCCACGACACGTCCCCGCTCAGGAGCACGGGCACTCACACCGTCTCTTGGCCTGACTGCCGCTGACTCCGTGAGGTTGCCTGGCTGGGGGATGGAGCAGGTGCACACCGGGGTCCCCGAGACCCGGAGCCCGAGGGCATGAAGCGGGCCGACCCCTGGCTGGGTTGTGTCTCGCCCTGGGCTCCCCAGAGCACAGAGCCCAGGAAGAGGCTTACGTACCAGCACTTTCGGAGGACTGTGACCCCCACGGGCGCCCAGACCTGGCGGCTTCGAACAACACCCGCTCTTCTCTTGTGGTCAGGAGGGCAGAAGCAGTCTTTCCGGCCAAACCCAGGGGTCTGCGGGGCCGCACTCCCTCTGGAGAAGCCGATCTCCTGGCCCTTTCCAACCTCGAGAGCCACATTCCCTGTACTTCCCGGACTCCTGGCCTGGCATCCCGCCTCGCTCCCCGAATTTCCTCCTCCTACAACCAAATCTCCCTCCGCCTCACTCCAGAGAGGACCCCTGGGCTTGCACCCAGGGCCACTGCGGTCATGCAGGGTCACCTCTCATCCCAAGACCCTAAACCCGGTCCTATCTGTGAAACCCTGTTTGCCTTTCCAGGAGCAGGACCTGGGTGGGGCAGGGCGGTCATGGGGTCCAGGGGGCGGGGCTGTTATGCGGTGCGTCCAGGGGGCAAAGAGGTGACGCATCGCCTGCAGCCTGTGCAGGAGGCCAGCCGCTTGGCTGGGAGGGGGCACCGCCGGGGTGGTGGGGAGAGGAAGCACATTTCTGTGACCCCACCCGCTTCGGTCAAAGGTGCGCCCGTGGGGTGTGCACACGGCCCCACTTCTGGGTTGTGCCCAAGTGCATTCTGAGCTCGGGGACGTGGGAACAGACGAGGCCTTCAGGCTGTGGACTGGGGGCAGGCCCTGCTGACCTGCAGAGCCTGGGGGTTGCCCGCCCGAGCAGGGCTGGGAGAAGCACAGGCCCAGGGGGCTGCAGGCGGTGCCCAAGAGGGGTCCCCTGCAGGTGCCCAGCTCTGTCCTCAGGTGTGAGAACAGTCCGGACGGAGGGAGCACATGTGAACTGAAGCGGGAGGCTGGCAGTTAAACCCCGGAACCCGCACCCTCCCCCCGCCATGCCCTCCGACCTCTCGCCCCACCTTCTGACAGGGCGGCCGTGCTGGGCCATCTATTAAGTGGGGAGGCAGCACCCCCCCGCCCTCTCCCCGCCGTATATGGGGGCTCTAGTTGTGACTCCAATTGTTGACCCCACACCATCACTTTTAGCTTGAAGGAAGAGAGCTGTTTTGTTTGGCTCTGTTTTCAATTGGCATTAAGGTCTCCTGTGGGCCCACCCGGCCCTAAACCCCCGGCCCTGACCCTGGCCCTGAACTCCAGCCCGGACCCTGGTCCTAAACCCCGGCCCTGACCCCGGCCCTGACCCCAGCTGAACCCTGGCCCTGACCCTGACCCTGAACCCCAGCCCGGACCCCGGCCCTGACCCCAGGTGAACCCTGGCCCTGAACCCTGGCCCTGAACCCCAGCCCGGACCCTGACCCTGAACCCTGGCCCTGACCCTGGTCCTGATCCCGGCTGAAGCCCAGCCCTGACCCCAGGCCCGATCCCGGCCAGACCCTGGCCCAGGCCCCTCCAAAGCCCAACACAAACCATGAACTCGGCTGCCCCCTCACAGGTCACAAGAGCCCAGAGTCGTGAGCCTGCTTCTCTGCTCAGGGTCGCAGTGCTGCTGGGGGAGGACCACCGGCTGAGCCGAGGGCTGGCCTCGGGCACTCCAGGCTGCTCACCCCCTCCCATCCTGCGCTTCCTGCTCCCAGAGGCTGCTCCAAAGACAACGCCTTGACCGGTGCCGTGGCCGAGAACACCTGCACCGTCCGCGTGACTGAGCCCCGGTGAGGCCTCCACATACACCATCACCATGTGGGGTGCGGATCAGAGACCCACCCGTCCGGCGGCTGCCTGAGATCAAACCTGCCCCCCGCCAGCCTGGAGAGACGTCGCTGTCTCCCGTCTCTCCCTGCCCTCCACCAACGGGGTTGGTCATAGATCACACCCAAGGAGCCTGCACCCTCGACCCTCAGGTTTTGGCCAACAGAGAGGGAGCCCTAGGAGAAGGGGCAAGTGCCCCATCAGGAAGAGCATGGGCAGGGTCATCTGAATGACCTCGGAGGGCTTGTGGGCTCCTGGGAGGAACTGAGCCCGTGAGTGCATTTCAGGGAGACGCAGGTGCTCCCGCCCTACAGGTGGGAGGTCCAGGGCACCTGCCTCTTGGGGCTTCCCCGCTGACCCTGGGGACCAGGAGAGAGGCTGGGCCCCGAAGAGGGCTCCCGACCCGGCCTGCCCCCGTGTCCTTCCCAGGTGCTTCCATCCCCAGTCCTGCCCTGCCCCCTGCCCCATGTTCTCACCCCGACCCCTCCCTCCTGCACCTCTGCTCTCCGCTGACTCCTCTGGCGGCCCGGGGATCCCAGTGAGACTGTGCCCCAACCCCTCCCATCTGGAGGCGCAGGCCGGCTCTGGCTGCCCAAGTGAGGGCATCTGGCACCATCAGAAAGTTCCACAGAGGGACAGTTGACCTGACCTCCTGGCTTTGACCTTGGCCTTGACCATGACCTTGGTCCAAGTCCCAGTCCTGCTGCACTCACCCCAGGTAACCCCTCCACTCTGCCTCAGACGCACCCAGAGGGCGCCCCCAGACTTGGGCTGGGCCCCAAACACAATCACCCCCCAGCTGGTTAACGTGAGTTCCTGGTTTAAGCGGGAAGACGGACAGAGCACCCCCTTCAGACTTCAGCTCCTACGTGTGGGTCTGGGGTCTGCCTCCAGGCTCCGTCACTCGCCAGCTCAGTGGTCAGGGTAATGTTCTAAGAGGCAACTCTGTGGGCCTCAGTTTCCCTTTCTCACCTCACAGGGACGTCCTAAGGGGGACCGCAGACCCTTTGCGGGCTGTGGAGTGACGGACCGTTTCCCAATTTCTTTATCCCAGATTCGGGGGCTCCCCGGGGCCGATCGACCACCTCTCCCCGGCCAGGAAGGGCAGTTCCCCCGACACCGCGGGCTCGGGGCCTGTCGTCCTTACACAGGGCTCTGCGAGCCCCGCCCGCTACTGCGACCTACTTTCCTTCCCCGTAAAAGTGAGTTTGCTCTGTGCTGACGCACTTGTCTCTTTATTAGGGCAAACCGGGCCCTGGGAGGCAGCGTTGCAGGCCACGGCTGGCAAGGTTGCCATGGAAATTATCCACTTTCACTGAATTATTCATTTATGCAGTCCAGCTAGGACGTCCCCCAGGCTCACTGCTGTGACAGATAGACCCTCGGACGGACAGGCGTGTGGCAGAGAACGAGGGCAGGGGCCCCCAGCGCCTGCCCTGGGCTGCGGGGACTCGATCCACAGTGATTTCCTGCCCAGACTCGGAATCCAGACCCTGAGGGGACAAGCCTCCTCCCCCGACCCCGTTTCAAAACCCAGAGATGGCCGTCAGACAACTCAATCGGAAAAAGATCAATCGGAAAAATCAGCCCGGAATCACGCTCACCACAACGTTACCAGGGGTTGTTTCTGGGTAATAATATTTTGGGCAATCTTTTTTGAGTTTACTTATTTTGAGAGACAGAGAGACGGGGTGGAGGGAAGAGGGGAGAGAGAGAGAGAGAGGGAGAGAGGGAGGGAGAGAGGGAAGGAGAGAGGGAGGGAGAGAGGGAGGGAGAGCGCATATGCAGAAGCAGGGAAGGGGCAGAGAAAAGGAGAGACACAATCCCAGCAGCCTCTGCACCATCATCACAGAGCCTGACGAGGGGCTTGAACTCCCACACTCAAGATCGCAACCTGGGCGGAGACCAAGAGTCGGACGCCCAACCGACCGAGCCCCCCAGGCGCCCCCTTGTCTGGGTAGTCTTCGTGCCTTTTGCCCTTGATGTATTTTTATTTTGTTTGAATTCCCTAAAATGAGCACACGTCAGCATCATCTGAGCCGGGGGCAGGGGAAGGCACTTTCATCGAGTGTCACAATGTCCTCTGTGGCACAGGTGGCCACCCCCGCCGTGTGCACACCTCCCTGGACACCACGCAGGCAGCACCCGACCCCACCCCGTACCCGTCCCGCCTGCGGCCTCAGGGACGCTGGCAGGCGGCCAACCCCAGACCTGCCCGGAGCCCAGAAGCTCGATCGGAGCTCACTCGACACCCCCGCCCCCCCGCCCCGGCCGCTCTCAGGCATCCACAGGCCGACCGCAGTGCGGGCCCCGATGCACCCTCCCCTCCAGTTCCCGAGAAGCCCCTGAACTGACCAGCAGAGAACGAGTGAACACACGGAGCAGGGCTCATCCGCGTCCAGCACCTGGAGAGCGGAGCCCCCGCCCCTGCGTCAGGGTGCAGGCCCGGAGGGCACTCCGGCGGCAGCGGACGAGGAGGAAGCAGCCCCGGAGAGCACCCCGAGTCTCCAACAACGTGGCCCTGACGCGGGCGCTGGGCATCGCTGATGTTACCAGCGGCCAGGGCCCGCTCTCTCGCCGAAGTGTCGGGAGATCGGTAAAGATGGGTAAAGTTGCTCCTGTTGCCCGGAAACTCCTAGAAAAGAGAGTTAACCACGGTCAAGAAGGGAGCGTGCAGGCTCAGTTACCGGGTGTGCGCGCTGGGACGCAGGCGGGTCGGGTGGAGAGGTTTCCGACTGCACCTCCGCCCCGTCCCCAGCCTGGCCCTGACTGTTGCCCAGAGACCTGTGAGGAGCTAACACGAATCACGTAACGGGCAGAGGTTTTAAGTCCATCCCCGGCGGTGCCTGGTCCTGAGCCGTCCGCAGTGGGCGCTCGGGGCCCTTTCGTTGAACCCGGCTCTTGCCGAACGACTTCTTTTTAAAATCACCGCTTACCGGAAGCCTCCCGTGGAGGCCTGGCTCACGTCGTGGCCCATAAGCCGTGACGCCCGGGCCGCAAGGTGCTGGCGGCCACTTCTCAGAGACGAGGAAACGGTGTTCGCAGAAATTAACGTCAAGCGTCTGAAGTTCCCACGGTCCCTCGGTCGGCTGTCGTGAGGTTAACGCTGTGTGACAAACACCCCCAAACCCCACGGGCCACAAGCGCTTGCTCCTCCTGACAGTGTGGCTCCGGTGGGCTCGGCCCAGGGCTGCTCCAGGAGCCCGTTCGACTTCCTGAGTCCAGCGCTCCGCCGGGACGCAGGACCCTCGTGGCAGACGGCAGAAGACGGTAAACCAAGGCAAATGTGCAATAGCCAGTTCGTGAAACCAAGCCCCACACGAGTGGGAAAGGGGACACATGTGGAATCTTTAGCTGGGAGGGACCGTAAGGTGCCACCGCAAAGGGCGTGGGAGCATGTCAGCAGCGGGGTTAGGAAGTGGGAACCACAGGATGCCAAACCCACAGTGAGCTGCTGGCCTCACTCAGTCCTTCTCCCTGGGCAGAGCCCGAGCTGGCAGCTCCTGGGTGTCGGTGGCTCTCAGCGGGATGGAGGGATGAGGGATGGATAGAAGGGGAGGGAGGGATGAAGGAAGAGAGGAAGGGAGGAAGGGAGGAAGGGAGGAAGAAGGAAAGAAGGAAGGGAGAGAGGAAGAAGGAAGGAAGGAAGGAAGGAAGGAAGGAAGGAAGGAAGGGAGGAAGGAGGAAGGAGGAAGGAAGGAAGGAAGGAAGGAAGGAAGGAAGG
>NC_064814.1:57616920-57672831 GCF_023721935.1 Panthera uncia
AGGAAGAGAGGGAGGGAGGAAGGAAGGAAGAAGGAAGGAAGGAAAGAAGGGAGGGAGGAAGAAGGAAGAAAGGAGGAAGGAAGAGAGGAAGGGAGGAAGGGAGGAAGAAGGAAGGAAGAAGGAAGAGAGGAAGGGAGGAAGAAGGAAGGAAGGAAAGAAGGAAGGGAGGAAGAAGGAAGGAAGGAAAGAAGGAAGGAAGGGAGGGAGGAAGAAGGAAGGAAGGATGAAGGAAGAGAGGAAGGGAGGAAGGGAGGAAGAAGGAAGGAAGGAAAGAAGGAAGGAAGGGAGGGAGGAAGAAGGAAGGAAGGATGAAGGAAGGGAGGAAGGGAGGAAGGGAGGAAGAGGGAAGGAAGGAGGAAGGGAGGAAGGAGGAAGGAAGAGAGGAAAGGAGGCAGGGAGGAAGAAGGAAGGAAGGGTAGACTGATGGAGAGACGGATGCATGGATGGATGGAAGGATGATGGAGGGAGGAAGGGAGGGAGGGAGGGGCCTGCGAGTTAGGAGCCCTCAGGAAGAGACCGTCCGGGGCCCCTGGTGCACGCCCTACGGGCATCGAGCTTCTGCCCCCGACCTGGCCCGGTGGGAGCCAGCCCCCCTACCTGAGTGGATTCGGCAGCGGCACCTGCTGCCAGCCCAGCGGGGCCGCTGACGCCACTGCTCCCCCGGCTTCCGCGTGTGCAGGTGCCCCAACACCTGCGGCAGTGAGCCCCACATTCCAGTGTGAGATCAGGGAAATCTTACAGTGAACCAGGGAGACCAGCGCGGGCCTCTGGCGCCCACCCCTCACTGCGGACCCAAGGGGAAGATTCGCCCCTCAGCAGGAGGAGGATTTTCTCCCCACCTAGCAACAGCCCAGCCAATGAGAAGCCACCACACTTCCAGCTCCCACCCTCGTCCAAAGGGCTTCTCGTTTACAAAAGCCCCCGCCCCCGCCCCCACCGAGGGGCCTCCCACCCTGTCCTGTGTGGGTTTCAGCGAGTAGTTTCTGCTCGCCCGCATAGACCCAGCGTGCTGGTGGGACAGCTGGCCGTTTGTTTGCAGGAGACAGGCGCGTGTTCCCACACCTGGACCGGCATCTGGGCAGCTTGCCTCCAGCATCTGGAGCTCAGGCCACCCCAAACTGGGCGTGGCAGTTGGGGACAGCCAGTGTCCTGGGTGTGGGGTCTGTCCCCCGAGCTCCAGTCCTGGCCCCGACACCCACGTGCTCATCTCGGGGCCTCGGCTTCCCTGTCTGTAACGGGGAGGGGGTGTGTGCCGCGGGGTGTGCTCAGGGCTTCCCCGGCTGGCACCCGGTGGTGGTGTTTCCCACTCGACGTCTGACCGTGCGGTGGGCAAGCCCCGTCCCCCCGGCTCTCTCCCCGCCTCACCCCTCCCTGTTGCCTGCCGCTTTCCACGTGGTGGATTCTAGAGAAGCACAGACAGCCAGAGGGGTGGGACCCGTGGCCGGGCCCCGTGTCTCTCCGTGGCCTCCGCGCAGGGAGCAGGCTGAGGCTGACCTGTGCCACCTGCACGGGGCTCGGAGCCGTCTGATTCCAGGGCTGTCCCCACGAGCCCACGCCAGTCCTGGACGAGGAGTCTGTGGACACGGAAGGTGGGCCGAGTGGGGGCCACAGACCCCGCGAGAGGGTTAAACGCGCTGAACCCCTGAGCCAGAATCTGCGTTCCACGAGGTCCCCGAGGCGGGTCCTGTGCACACGACAGCTGGAGAAGCACTGATGGAGTAGGAGCTGCGTCTGTCCTGTCCCCTCGGGCTCCTTTACTGTGTTCGCCACACGCCAGCCCTACACGGCCCTCCGCCTGCGCTGGAGGGCGGCCCGCGGGCTGCTCCAGGCGCCTCTGCCTGCGGCACAGACAGGCAGGGGGCCTGTGAGTTTGCAGCCCTCCAGGGGCTGCCCCCCACCCAGAGCTTCTAGAACGTTCACAGCTCGGGGGGCCCAATGGCTCAGTAATTTCTTCCCAGCAATTACTCCGAGGCCAAAAGAAGTACCTGACGGTTTCCTTGATTAGCTAACAAGGTCCAGACAACGTCACAGGTATTTATATCCTAACTGCTCCACGGCTGGGCTGAAAATACGGTCGGTATGTAGGAACTGAAACAAAGATAATGTTTTTGTTTCATACATAAACAAGCAGAACTCTTCCTAACGGGACATGTGTGCCTGTTGGACACTGCACAATTTTTCAGTTCCTAGACTCACACTGGACACCACCACCCTGGTCGCCTTTCCCGCATAGATTCTCACACAGAACTTTGTATCCCAGCAGCGAGTTTTAACAGATACGACATCGCCCAAAGGAACACAGGACAATCTCACGTAGAAGCTGTGAACCGTCTGCAGCCTGGCACCTGACGGCTGTGGGGCTGGCATATAAATACCCCCGCTGCCTCGCCCTGGTGGCCTGACCTGAGGGGTGGCCGCTGCTGGGCGGAATCAGAGCCACCGTCAGGGGTGAGGGGGACCTGGCCTTCCTGTCCTGCCTCAGCGCTCTGCCCGCTGGCTTTTTTGGGAGCGCCTTCTGAGCGCCTCCTTTCACGGGACGGTCATCACCATGAACCCTCCCCGGGGCAGATGACCAGAAGAGGGGGGCCAAGGCCAGTCAGGAGGCTATCCACAGGCGAGCAGGGTGTCTGGCCACGGTTGGTGGCAGAGCCCTGGGGGCAGGAGCCGAGGAGGCGGGATCAGCAGCCCCGGCCACCCGCCGCCTGTGTGGGGAGGTGAGCCCTTGTGGAGACACCAGTGCAGCCACCTGAAGGCAAGAGTTGGGTAGGACGGGGTAGGTGCCGCGGGCCTTCTCCCCAGGTGCAGAGTTCAAACCCTGAAATCCCGGTTCGAAGACAGGAGAGAAGAGCACTCTTGCAAAAGATTCCGCTCGGGGCGCCTGGGGGGCGCCGTCGGTTGGACGTCCGACTTCTGCTCAGGTCATGATCTCGCACTTCCTGAGTTTGAGCCCCTTGCCCAGCCCTCTGCTGACAGCTCAGAGCCTGGAGCCTGCTTCCGATTCTGTGTGTTCCTCTCTCTCTCTCTCTCTCTCTTTAAAATAAATAAACATTAAAAACAAAAAAAAAAAGATTCTGCTTAAATGTGCACCTGGCGTGCTGTTCCCCAGCTCCGTTCGCCCCTAATAACTATACCGATCCCTCCACTTTCTGCCTAAAGATGTGGCTGGAGGCTCGTGCTGGTCGTCAGATGACGTGCCCCCCGACGTGCCCTCCGGCTTCCGGAGCCTGCGTGACTCCCAGCAACATAGCTGCTCCCCGACATCCCAGCTGCCGCGCTCCGGGGGCTATGACAGCTGGGGGGTTTCTGCCGAGGGCCCGGTGGGGGCTGCCTTCCCACCCAGCACCCCATTTGTCGCTCCCGAAAATCTCGAGAAGTGGGGATTAGAGCCATTTTACAGGCAAGAAACCTGAGGCTCAGACACATCTTCTCAATGCAACACATGTGAACAGTGGTGGTGAATTTTATGCATCAGCCCGGCTGGACCACAGGCACCGACCGTCAGTCAAACGCTCCCTGTTCTGGGTGTTTCCCCGAGGGTGGTTCTGGACGGGAGGGACATTTCACGCAGGGGGGCCTCATGCGATCCCTGAGGAGCAGAAGGGAACACAGAGGCAGGGCCCCGAGCGAGGGAGATGTCCCCGGCAGCCTCCCGTGCCCTTCGCCCACATCCCGGGCTCTCCTGGGCGTCCGGCCTGCAGCCCCACCACAGACTTGGGCTCACGGGAGCCAATTCTTTCTACCAAAGCCCCTTCTAGAGAATCTGCATCCGACGGGTCCTATCTTCCTGGAGAACCGTGGCTAACACATACGCTGAACACCTACTATGCGCCAGTCAGGCTAGAATGCATGGGGGGGGGGGGAGGGCGCAACGGCCCAAACGAGAAACGAAACCCGGCTCACCTCGCCCGGACGTGCGGTGGGCAGGCGGTAGTGGGCGTGGCCAAGACAGGGCGGGAGGGCGTGTCTCGGGGCACCTCGCCCTGCGCTCGGCAAGGACAAGCCGGCCCTCGGGCTCCCGCAGCACGAAGGTCCCGTCGGGTGTCTGAGACGCACCGGCGGAGCGCCAAACAGCCACGCACAGGGAGTGACCGTGAGCCAGAGGCCCCGCACCATCGGTCCCAGGGGCGCTCGCAAGGGCTTTGGGGAGTACCCCCCCCCCCCGTGCTGAGGCATCCCAGGAGGCTCTGGCCCAAGGTCACACAGCCAGCGGAAGGGAGAGCTGGTTTGGAGCCGAGGCCGCTCGGTCTCCCCACCTATTTCCCTGCGCCGTGGGCTGGCCGTGGGGGTGCCGGACACAGGGAAACCCGTTCCCGGTTTGGAGCCCGTGGCGCCTGGGACCCGCTTCGTGCCCCCCGCCTGTGAAGACGGGCCCCTGCCCCCACCGTCCCCGTGATCACTGCGCCAAGGCGTCGCTAACACAGCCGCACGTTCCCGCCAGGCCTGAACCCGCGACTCCTCCCGTCCCGGGCGTGCAGTCAGCTTTCTGATTCCTCCCCGCGCTCTGGCCGGGCCGGTTCAGACGGGGCTCTGCCTGGGGCAGCCACACGTAGCCGGGGAGGCCCCGGCGACCGGGGCTGCTAACGAGCGGGTCTCAGCGGCGTCTGCCCTGCCCTTGCCCAGAACAGCGCAGGCCGCGGCGCGGGAGCCTAGGGCAGGCGGGTCGGGCGGCCGCGTCAGCCTGAACGAGGAGACCCTCTGGGGGCAGATTAGAAAGAGCCGCGGCCGCCCTCCCCCTGCAGACGTGGGCACTGCCTGTGGGGCATCGTGGGCCCCCGCGGACCGCTGCTGAGACTGCGAGCACCCCTGCACAGGCGGCCCACTTCTGTCCTCGGGGCGCCGGCTGCGAGAGCCACAGACCAGAGGGGGTGCCTAGAACGGGAGCTGAGCCGGTCCGGGCGAAGCAGGACGAGGTAGCAGTCGTGGGGACAGGGTGCGGCTGGCCAAGGGGATGGGCTCAGGGGGGGAGGGGGGGGGTGTGCCCAGGGGGGGGCGGGGGGGGGGGGTGGTGCAGCCCTTGGCGGGTGTGGGAGGGGTGGGCCTCCACCGTGGGTCAGGCTTCTTCCCGTGCACAGGGGTGAATCCACCTCCTCACCGGAATCACCGCTCCGGGTCAGGGCCCCACCCCCACGGGAAGCCAGGACCACGCGCCCCACGCAAACCCCACTGGGGACTCAGGAACTGGGCAGCCACCAACGGCCTCGGTGCCAGACGCGGCCTTTCCACAGGGAGCCGAACAGGATGCCAACTTCCAGATGCCGCAGCACTGTTGAAGGTGCTCCAGAAACTTCCAGCAAATTCTGGAACCAACTGCCCGTTCCTCGAAAATCAGGGACTGCTTGGGGGAGGGGCCAGGGCCTGCTGGTCCCCTCCCCCTAAAATGCCCCTGATGCTGAATCCGAGGCCAGAAAAATAAATAAGTCTGTGGGCTTGCCCCTGGAGGGTCAGCCACAACGAAGGGCGATGAAGGGGAGGTTTCTGGGTTACGTGCCGGGAAGTTAGCACGGGCTTGCGTGAGTTGAAATTCAGTTCTTCATGTGTATCAGTTCCCTTTATCCTGCTGGGGCTGGAAGCCGCCACACGACGCTGAGCAGCAGATTAATCCAAGTGTTGTCAACGACAGTGATGAATTGAGGTTTAAAAGCCTACATTGAGATAAATTACTATTAAAACTCGGGCCTCCCCTCTCCTGATACTCAGAACCAAGAATTTGCGGAAGCACTGGGTCGCCTCTCATCACGCTCGCCCCCAGGGGGTGGCCGGGGTTTCTCGGTCACAGGCTTTTTCTTTGCTTTGTGCTTCTGCTGCCTCCAGGGGGGCCCTCCTCCCTGACTCTCTGCCTCCACTGCCCATGCACCTGCGCCCTGAGCACAGGCACCTGTGCCCTGAGCACCTGCACCTATGTCCTGAGAACCTGTGCCCTGAGAACCTGTGCCCTGAGCACCTGGGCCCTGAGCACCTAACACCTGTGCCCTGAGCACCTGGGCCCTGAGCACCCGCGCCCTGAGCACTTGCACCTGTGCCCCGAGTACCGGTACCTTCAGCACCCCCACCTGAACCTAAGCCCAGCTGCCCTGGACCTCCCAGGACCCAGACCCAGCAGAGCCCTGCTCCCCCACTTCCCCTTGCCCCGGATGCCCCTCCTCTGACCCCCACCCAACCACGCATGCGCTCCTCCCTCGGCGCCCTGGCCTCGCCGCTCCCATCACTGCCCCTGCTCAGAGGCTCAGCCGCCCATCCTGGGTGGTGGTGGTGCCACTTTTGTGGCCTCCCTGCCTGGAGTCGCCTTCTGACCCTGTCCCCGTCCTGCAAACTCCACACTCTTCCCATCACCCCCTGCTCCGCTCTCTCCGGGGATACCCCCTAAACTGCGTGGCTCTTCGTGGCGCAGCCCCAGCCTCACGGCACATCCACCCGCACTCCGGAAAGATGCTGCGGGTTCCCAGGCCACACCACGCCCCTCCACAGAGTGTCTTCTGTCCCCTCCTCGGCGCGCTGGCCCCGGGCCGGACCTCGCTCCCGCCGCTGAGCGCGGCTCCGTGTGTGCGGCTCGCGTGCTCTCTATCCATTCCTACTTCTCTCCCGGAGCTGCGCCGCGTGTCTGCACCCAAGCGACGAGTGAGGGTGAACAGCCCGGGCTTGCGGTCAGCCAGGCGCACGGGCCAGGGGGGACGGCCACGGGGGCACGGCGCTGCCCGGCCAGGCACTCGGCTTCCTTCCGTGGCCGGACAGAGCCTGCATCTGTGAGCCCGAGACCCCGGGCCCCGTTTCCCGCGGCCTCGGTGCAGGCAGGTGCTCCCGGCACCCGACTCCCGGCCTGGGAAGCCACACGACCCCTCGTGAGCACGCCGTGCTAGGACCTCGCACTTGCAGCGGCGGAAGGCAGAGCGGACAGGAGCGCAGTCATGTTAGCTTATGCCCTGGACTAAGATACTGGAAGCTTCCTTCATTAAAACCGCGGTCCCACAAGCGCATCCTGGCGAACACGGGTAACGCGGCTCCTCCCCAGGGACACGCGGCCGTCCTGAGACGGAGGCGCTATCTGCCTTATCAGATCTGATGGTTTTTCCAGGGGCAGGGAAAGCCGCCACTCCTGTCCCGTCCTCCTGTTTTTCCCCCTCCTCCCCTCGCCCCTCCCTCCGTCACCGCGCCCCAGTCTGGCCGCAACTTCCCAAGCGACAGTGAAAGACGTGGCCTTACGCGGAATCAGCCACTGCAATTCTGGGGCGAATACTCAATTAGCTCCAGGCCAAGGGCTCCGGATCAATACCGCCTCCTCCAGGCACCACAGCGTGACAGACCCTCTCATTAGGCGGCTCCAAGCCCCGGGTGCCAATGCCCTGCCCGACCGCTCACCTACGCCATGATTAACACCTGCCCCTGGGTTCCGGAGCTGCAGCCTGTCCAGGGGAGCGTCCCCCTGTCCCCCCGCCACCCCCTCGCGAGGCTGGCAGGAGCGTGGCTGTCGCGTGAGGTTGCCGTGAAGCCGGAAGCCCAGCCTAACCTAGCCGTTTGGTGCCCAGCCCCGGGGCCTCAGCAGTAGAACAACAGGAACACAAGGGCCCGTGCGTCCGGGCACCGCCCCACCCCTGCCCACGTACACTCTCGAGCCACGTCTCTTCTATGTGACCGCTCACCATCCGCTTGCACACCTTCAGTGACGGGGAGCTCACCTCTTGGTGAAAGACCCGGTCTCCTCTCCGGCCGGCTGTGACTGTGAGTGGGCTCCTCCTGAGGTGGGTTCTGCCTGATGGGTCTTTCAGGCCCCGGCCTCCCCCACCCTCAAACATGCCCTGCCCCCCGTGCTTCCAGTGGGTCCCTCGACCGTAAAGCGACCCCACGGTGTTGGCACTGGAAGGCCTCCGCGGCTACACCAGCAACGTCCACCGTCGTAAGCTGCTGGGGGCGCACGACGGGCTGGCCCCGCGCTGGGCGCTGCGAATGTGTTATTTAAATCCTCGGAAGAGCGCCGCGAGGACGACGCTATTGTTATTCCCCGTTTTACGGCTGGGGAAACTGAGGCACTGCAGACTTAAGTGACTCGTACAGGGCCAGGTCACAGGTCTCACAGGGTTGGTCTAATCCTCTTTGAAGACCCAGGTGTTGCCGCCATCCCATCCTGTCCAAACAGAGAGTCCGCCCGCACCCTGGGCTCCGGCCACTCCTCACAGGTGCTCTGTCCCCGCCCTCACTCCCGGGTACTTACTTAACCCTTTGCCCGCCTGCTGCACCCACTCCTCTCCGGCAGGGGCCGGCTGAGCCCCACTGCCTTTGAGACACCCCAGCTCCGAGACTGTCCTTGCTTCTGTGGAAGGAACCAGTGACCCGAACTTCTATGGAGGCTGCTGTGGCCCAGACTGAAATGCCCCCAGCTGAGATATCGATCAAAGGAGAAGCTGAACGTCACAGAGGCTCTGCGAAGACAAGCGCAGGTGTACGTGTGGGAGAGAAGGCAAAGCAGAGGTGGCGGAAAAATCCCCAGACCAGGGGGAGTCAGGAGCCCTAGGTTCTTGTCCCAGCTCTGCCAGACTCCTTGTGCTGTGTGGGGACGAGTCCCTTCCTCTGCCGGGTGTCGTTCCCCATCCACACGCCTAGGCTCCTACGGGCGGCTTCTAGACCCTCGGTACTCCCAGCCTGAGAACACTCGGTGGGTCCCTCCGAGCGGCGGTTGGGGGGTTCTGGTCAGCAGCCCCCCCAGCACAGCCTGCTTCTGAGCCCCACGATGTCCCCACCTCCTGGCCACAGGTGCCGAGGACAGAACTGAGCCTCAGGGGGCACTGCTGAGCACCGGGGTTAAGAAGGACGAGCCTCTCCCAGTACATCCAGACCAGCACCCATAGGCGGCACGGCTCAGGGTGGGATGTGAGGCCCGTCGGCCAGCAGGTCGGGCCGCGGGCTCGGGGGGGGGGGGGGGGGGGGGAAACACAGACCAGATTAACAAACTGAAATTTAAAAAAAAACTTAAAAAAAAAATGAAAAAAAAAAAAAGAATACACGTCACAAACGGACTCAGAGAAGCAGAGTTTCACGGACTTTCTGACGAAGCCAGGACCCTCCGTGAAGGACCGTGCGAGGTCTGACCCGACGGCGTCCCGGGGCCCCCGCCACACGGAGTTGTGGGGGGCAGCTTCCGGGAACAGGCCGCTTGGTGCTCCGGCTCCTGCATGCCCCCCCCCCCCCCCCCCCCCCCCGCAAATCCCCCCAGTCCTGGATCCCATGCAGGTCTCCGGCCACCTTCTGCCGAGTACGACATCGTTTTCAGGGGAAATTAATGCTTACGTTCCCGATTCATCTTATGTGGAAACTATCAAAACATCGCATCTGACGTAAAGTAACCTCCAGGAAAGGCTTTGGGCAGCTTCGCCAGGTTTCTATGTGTCTCTTGTTGGCATCGGGTTCTGGCCTCACAGCCTGCCAGAGTCTCACGGGTCGGTGCCGACACCACCTCCTCCAGGAAGTCCCCCGGCTGCCCCAGCCCCCTGGAGCTGCCTCTCCTCACAGCCCACAGGTCGCAATCCTCGAATCCTTGCCTGCAGACTCCGGCTGCCCCAGGACCCGGGCCAGACCCCCTCCTGCCACCCGGGCTCACCAGGTGCCTGTCGGGAGACCAGGCCCAGCAGAGGGGGCGGAGCTGGGGGGAGGCGAGGAGGGGGCCAGGGCACGGCGGCGGCTCCCCAGACTCTCCTCTTCCTGGGTCGCACGCGCACAGATGACCCGGCGGCCACGCCCTGTGCCTCCCACTAGAAGGAAGCAGGGGTGCGGCCCCAACCCCCACTCAGAGCGGGCGGATGCTGGCCAATCACTACGAGCTGACCTCGGCCTCGGATCAGGCCGCCTCCCCATCCGACACAGGCACACGGGGCCCGGCCACCACGTGACACCGAGCTGCATGACGACCCCGGGGGATGGTGTGACACGCCCCCACTCCTGTCCCCAAGCGCTGTGACCGGCCCCTGTTCTGCCAGACCGCACAGGTCACCCCTTCCACTCCGGGGCCACGGGGCAGAACTGCCACCTGACCAGGGACCGCAGCCGGCGGGCCGGAGCCGGGAGGTGGCCCGGGCCAGGCGGCCCCTCTCCCGCAACTCCTCCACATCTCCGGGGGCTTGGCCGGCCATGAGTCCCCTCCTTCCCGTTCTTCCTCTAAAGCAGATAAATGGAGTCACCTCCTTAGTGACAAGGGCCTGTGACAAGTGCCACACCACACCCCACCTCACGTGTCTGCACAGGGCAACGCCCCTGGCTGGGCGTGGGTGCCTGTTCCCCTGAGCACATGGGGCCAGCCTTCCGTGCTGGAAGGACGGGGTCAGGAGGGTTATGTCCCGCAAGGGACAGTCCCCTACCGATGTCCTCTCGGGGAACAGAGGCAGGCTGCTTCCACATGCCGCTGCCTGCAGGCGTTCTTGGGAGGAGCCCCAGGATGAGAGGTCAGGGAAAGAACATTCCGGAAGGAAGGCGCTTCCTCGGCCAGCGCCAGGACACGGGGAGGCGGCATCCTGTTTTGAAGACGAAGAAAGGGCCCTTCTGCAGAAAGTCTCGCACTCCCGCCATGAGTCTGGAAACCACGACCAGGGCCGGGATCCCTGGGAGAGTCACGCTGTCTCCTTCCTCCCGTGTGCCTGTGGGCGGAGCCTCAGAAGGAGACAGAGAAGAGCCGGGCCAGGGGCGTCTGTGCACCTGCGGGAGGGAGGCGGGCGGGTGCAGGGTCTCCTGTCCCACACGAGGGCCAGCCAGAGCCCCCTCCCCGCTTCCCCGGGCCCCAGCTGCCTCTCCAGGGGACGCCTGACCCATGGGAGGCCGGGCTGTGGCCTCGTCTGTTTCTCTGCCCTGTTCTCCGAGGGGTGGGGGGGGGGGGCGGCAGGGTCTGTCCAGGGGCACGGTCAGCTAGAGCAGGGGCTGAAGACCTATCCCTTGGGAGACCCCGCAGAGGCTCTGGAGGCTTGGTCTGAGGGCAGCACTGCAGGCAGCAATCCAGGAAGGCTTCATGGAGGAGGTGGCACACCAGCCAGGTCTCTTGGGGGGAAGGTCTGGAGCCTGGAGGAAGGTTCGGGAGGAGGGTGTTTGGGGCTCAAACCGCAATTTTTTAATACAAATCTAGATTCGTGTAAGTTTCAGTGGCTTAGCTTGTCTGATTTTTAGGCGGCACACCACCGTACAGGGGTGCGTGCACCCACACCCCACACCCCACGCCTCCCCCCTGCCTCCGGCTCAGCCTCTGACTCGCTGGCCCGGAGCCCCCGCTCCCCCCGGCCTGGCCTGGAACCGCTCTCTTCCGAGTCATTCTTGTCTCCGTGGCGCCAGCGGCCGGCGTTGTTGGGAACGTCTGTTCTGGGCTCTAACGAGAGCCCCTGCCAAGCCCTCACCCCTCCTTTTGTACTTCACGGTCCTCAAGGGGGGAAATTTATCGCGAGCATCATTTGACACAAACCTCCCGGACGTGCTGGGATTCCACGATTCACGAGGCCACAGGCTCGGTTTCGGCTCACCACCCACGAATCACGAGAGACAAAGACGGCCCCCCCCACACTGCCACCAAATACTGGTCAGCTACCTACCGACTCCCCGTGTGTCCCCCAGCCAGTCACTGCCCCCCTCCGGGCCGCCGGGTCATCATCTGTGCTACCCGCAAGTTGGAGACCGTCTCCGAGGGTCATTTCATCCCAACCGGCCACGATTCTCTGCTTCACGGGAACTGGGACCCCCCAGATGTGTGCACCAGGCGTCTCCACTTCCAGTCGTCCTTGCCCCCCACTTCGGGTCGCTCTCACCCCCCCCACCTCTGGCTCAGGAGGGCAGGGGGCGGGGGATCCCCGTGAACGTGGCTGCAGATCCCAGATGCGCTCCCGCCCAAGTCCCGTCCTCTGATCTAACTCGGCCGAGCTGGAACGGGCCTCTAGCACGTTCTCGTCCAGAGGGTGGTTTTGTGCTTGCGCACACGGCTCGTCGCCACGCCACGGGGAAGCGGTAAGGGTCACGCTTCAAGGAGGCAAGACCCAGGACACGCTGGGGCATTTCCTCCTCTGCGCCGACCCCCACGCACCCCCTCGCTAGGCGGCACCCCCTTCGTTCAGCAGGCCCGGCTCCAGAGTCTCCCGGGGCCGACGCCTGTAAGGAAGGCCACCGGGACGGCGCACGCGACTCTCCGAGTTTCACCCCTCTGCCCCCCTCCACCTGCATTCACTGAGCGCGGCCTCTCCGCGGGGCCAGCCACCGCCTTATTTCGTCTTGCTTGACCGTGAGGTCGGCACCAAGGGTCCTCAGCTTGGGGACGGGGACACGTGGGCTCAGCCCGGTTACGGGGCGAGCGGCCGGCAGCCCCGCTGGGCTCCCTTCTCCACCTTCCTCCCCAACCGCGTCCCGCTTTGGAGCCTGGTGAGTCTCCCTCCGTGATTTCCGAGCATCCTTTCTCCGGCAGAAGCCTCCGGCTCCGTGAGTCGCATCAGAACAGGCACCGCTGGGCTGGAGTCCACGTCTCAAAACGGAGTGACGAGACTGTTCACGCGACAAGTTCTCATCCGCTGGGGAGCCTGCCCGCGTGCAGGAGCGGGAGGCAGACAAGTGCTCCTGTCCGGGTGCGTCTCACGAGGCTCGTTCGGGTGCTCGGCTCTCCCTCAACTCGCTGTCGGCCTTGCCGATGCCTTCGTTGGCGGGGTTCTGTCACCCGCTCCATCGCTGACCTGCTTCTATCATCGCCTTCGTTGTTTCCTTCCTTTCTGTTTCGCTCGTGCTTTTCGGGGCCTGGAGTCCACGGGTACAGCAGACAAGCGTGGGCAGGTGGCATTCCCCTTATTTGTCGACTCAAAACGCTTGCCAGTGTCTGTTTTGATCGACTTTTCTAACCCAAGGACGATGTCAAAGCGTGTTTTTGGTTTCCAGACACACGCCTGGACGGTGCTCGGCTGCTGGCTACCACTTTCGTGTGGGGCGGGAACCCGCTGGTGATTCCTGGGGGAGGCACGGAGACCCCCTGCGGCGGACGGGAGGCAGGCTCGTCTCCCACTCGCGTTCTCTGTGCGCGGCTCAGACGTACGTTCACACACACGCACTACCCGCTGTGCCTGCCCACTCGTCACCTTTCCCTGTAACGTGTTCAGGCTTTGTTTTCCCTGTTCTGGGGCTCAGGAGCCCTGAAAGGACCCCTGAGAGTCCCCGCGGACTCCTGAGGGCATGAGTCCCGCCTGCCGAACGTGGCCCCGAGCCCCCAGGGACAAGCCCTCTGGACCCATCTGGACCCATCCCCGACCGTCTCAAGGGGGACACCTCGTGGTTCCTGGAAGCGGGGCCTCCCCTGTCGTAAGAAGCGAGCGAAGGGGACCTGGTCAAGTGACGCGTGTGTTTCCCGTGGTCTCTGGTGGACATTAGCAGGGATGTGACCCTCGTCTGACTGCAGTGGGAGAGCGAGAATTGTCAGATGCCGACTGCCTGGACGTGAATTCACAAAACGGGCCCTTGGACCGACTGGCGGAGGCAAAGACGTGTTAGGGACCCCCTGGGGACCCCACGCCCTCCCAGGCCCGCCCCTGAAGGGCTCCTTACTGGCCGGGAGGGGAGGCCTCGCCAGCCACGGCCGGCATCCAAAAGGTGAGGCTGGCCCGAGAGCCGCATGTGGCTCCGGCAGGAGACGTGGCCGCCGTGAGCCTCTCAGGCAGGGTCGCCTCCTCCCAACCCCGAAGGGGGCCGACGGGGCCCCAGGCGAGGACGCAGAACAGTGCGGTCAGCTCGGAGGTGATGGCCTGCCAGCGACTCCCTCTGGCCCTCTCCCACCTTCCTCGAACACAGGGCGGCTCTCCGTGAGGTGTGTGTGAGTCCAGGGCTCTGGGGCCTGAGCCGCCAGCCACGGGGACGAGCCCTGATGATCCCCGTGACCGTCAGAAACCACCCAGCGCGTGCTGGGCAGAGTGTCCGCCGGCCTGGGAGACGTCAGATTAACTGAGCCCAGAAATACCCATCTGGCTTGTGTCAGAAGATGCATAGCAGGTGTGCTCTGTGGTCGCGCACACACTCTCACAGGCGGGACACGTGCACAGACGCGTGCACACGCTCAGTCCTTGCCGGGCGCCTCCTGCCCTCACGGATTGCAGAAGCGCGGTCAGACGCTGGCTTCTTCCCAGAACTGACATGTCTCAGGGCCACGGCCACCCTCCGTTTTTGGGAAACTGCCTGATTTCTCGAGCACGGTTAGTATGATTCGGTCTCAGAGACCCTGAGGGCACGTCGCTGAGCCAGACCAGGCGGTTCCCAGACCCCCAGCCAGGGGACGAGGGAGGAAGGAGGATGCATGGGACATGGAGCCTTGTCCTCTGAGACCAGGTGCCCCGACCCTCCAGGGGGGGTGTCCCGTCTCTGTGGGGGTGCCCTGTCCCTCCCGGGGGTGCGCTGTCCCACCCAGGGGGCATCCCGTCCCTCCCAGAAGTGTCCTGTCCTTCCCAGAGGTGTCCCGTCCCTCCAGGGAGGTGACCTGTCTCTCTGAAGGGTGCTCCGTCCCTCCGGGGGGTGGCCACAGGGTGCCGTCAGCCGGAAGGCCCTGACAAAGCCCGGGGAGGCTCCCACGTCCCAAGTTAAACCAGTGAAAGTCCCTTCCAGGACACTGAATGGTCACTAAGGGACTTGGGGTGGAAAGTGGCCGAGTGGTGATGCTAGGTCTGTCCGTTCTTCCCTGACTACGTCCTGGGAGCTCCTTGCCTGTCGGAGCTCTTCCAAGGCCTGGTGCTGGGGGTCACCCTCAGATTCCACCAGTTCCCCCAGACCCTTCCCACAGACCCCCTGAGCCAGCGAGAGCTCCTTTCTGCCTCCGTCTACCCCTGCGTCCACACACCTACGTGTTCACGTAGGTGAAACCCTCAGAGCACACAGCACACCAGCCAGTGCAAACTCTGTGTTTGCTGAACAGATGAACACGAGGTGACGGTGATCCTGGGGATGCGCACTGGGACTTCTGTGCCTCGATGTCCCCTGGGGAGCTCACTACTAGGAGGGCAATGATTGTGAAGACAGGACTAGGCAGTCCAAGCGGAAAGGGCTGAATCCGTATCCAGGGCAGGAGAACCCACGATCAGAGTCATAACTGCCACGATTTTCTGATCATCACAGAAGAGGCTTCCAGGGCACCGCCTTCCGTGGCCCTGCCCACCACCCACGTGCTGCCTCCACCATGAGACCCCGTGTGCACCTGTGGCTCATTTGCACAACTCAGGACCAGCCCCCCCCCGGGAGGCCCTCCTGGGGCTCCGGTCCAGCAGGTCCCAGATGCCTTGTGTGTGTCCCATGGGCTGGGCCTGTCAGGTGGTGGCCCCGGGAACTGTGTGGCCCCGTGTCCCTGGAGTGACGACCAACCGGGACGAGCCCTGGCAGGCTCACTGCTCAGTGAGGGTTCCTGACTTTTTCCTCCAGTGCAGACACTCCTTTCTCTGGAATCCTCGGGAACCGGCACCCCGGCACCTGACGTACGTACAGCAGCGGGCCAGCAGGTGGCTTCACGGGCACTGGTAGCCAGGTGTCGGAGTGTGACTTTATGTTGTCATCAGGGGCAGGTGATGTCACAGCCACTGCAGGAAGTTCGCTTTTACCTAAAGCGGGGACTCTGAGCCTCACGCGGATTTGCCGAGTCCACGGGGCCAGTGCCTGGTGGAGCCGGGACACGCATGTGTCACCCTCTCCCCTGTGTCCCGTGGGCTGGCGAGGGCGGACCCAGGCAGCGTCCACGGGGGAAGGTGGGGGGGGAGGTGGAGGGCAGAGGCAGAGCCGCAGGGGCCCCCGGAGGAGGGTGTTACGAGCCAGAAACAAACCTAAACCGTGTGGAATCCAGTCAGGCTGGGAGGTGGCTCTGGGGGGCAGGTCTTAGGAGAAACTGGGGAGGTCAGCATGGGGCCGGCTGCCGGGTCCTGGGGCGCGGAAGGCTGGTCCCGGGGACCCCCCGGGGCAGCCGGGTCCATGACTAGTTCCAAACCTCCCCAACGTACGGGATGAGGGGTCCTCACCACCCACCCACCCACCCTTCAGTGACCCCCAAGGAAGGATCTGGGGCCCCCGGTCAGCCGGATGCTCCTTCCCGAGGGTTGGGTTCGGGTCAGTGTATGCCGATGGGGTCACAGTGCATTCCAGGCCCTGCGCTCGGCTCTGAGGAAACGTGAACGGTGTGAGGTGTGAGGACAAGAAGGTGACCCGGGACGGTGTAGGTGGTGCACAGACGGCAGGCGGGGAGAGGGGTGCACATCGCCCCCTCCATGCACCTCAGCCCAGCCCACCGGTCACAGGGGACTGACCGCGGGTCGGTGCCCAGCACTGGGCCCTGAGCCGCCCTCTCTGGCCCCTGCCCATCCCTCAGCGTAGGAGTCGGTCTCGCACTGGGACCGGCGCCGGGGCAGGCCCGGCAGGCTCAGGAGCCGGATTCCATCTGGGCAGGGATCGGGATCCGGGGCACGGCGGAAGGCAGCGGAGGGCCGTGATCTCTGCCCGCACCCGAGGCCTCCATGCGCCATCTTGCAGAGACCCCGCAGGACGGCCCTGCCCAAGTGTCCCAAGGTCCCCAGAGAGGAGGCCGTGGGGGGAGAGAGCCAATATAAACCCGTCAGAGCTAACCCGTGCTGATCACTGGCTCCCTAAATCAAGAAGCTGGCAGATCTTCGGGGCGAGCATCAATCTTCCTGTCCCCGTGGTAAATACCATAATCCTTTTTCCAGTGTGGTTTAGAGAATGTAACTGTCATGCTCACGATTTATTCGAAAATATTCTGCCAGGTTATGTGAATAAATGGGGGCGTCCGCGTGCTTTTGAGCAGGTCAGAGCACTTTCCAGGGCGCGGGCCGCCTCGTCGCGGTAGCTCTCCCTCGGCCGCCGGCTTCCACGCCCGGCCCTGCCCAGACGGCACCTGCCCAGACGGGGCCTGCGAACGGAGGCGAGCTCGCGGGCACGGAGGGCCGGTTTCCCAGCCGGCAGCCCAGCGACAGGGCGGTTGCGGCCTTCTCTTTCCCGTCTGATCGTTTGTTTTGTCACCCCGTGAATGCAAAAGCACACTCCTGTCACGCGGGACTCAGACCTTGTGGGGTTCCCACGGACCACACCCACCTCGTCACCACCTTGGGGACCTCTGCCCCGGTGAACAGCCGCGTGCTGTATGCAACGTGCTTCCGCACGTCTGTTATTTCCGCCGCTGTTTAAACCTTCACGTAGAAATGCCGCACAAACTTCCTCGTGGGTCAGGCGTGTCTCGTTGCGTGCGTGAGCCTTCTCTTACTGCGGATTCCATTGGCGGTCAGAGCTTCCACAGTCCTGCCAAGTGCCCTCCAAACACACTTCACCAACAGGATGTGAGTGTCCCTTCTGCTCCATTGTGCTCGCGTTACTTGCTTTTCGGTTTTGCCAGGCCGATGGGTGGGGAGCCCTGCTCGTCGATTTCCCCGGAACCGGTTCTTGGGAACGTGGGCCACACTCGCTGTGTTTGCGGGTCCCGCGTGCCTCCCGCCCTGGGTTCTCTCTGGCCGTGCCTCTGTCCATTTTCCACCAGCGTGTCTTTTTCCTTCTCGTGGAATTTGGGGCTCTTAATTTTTGTCTTTTGTGACTTGCACGGACAGGCTTTCTTTCCCCAGGACTACACTGTACATCTTTCCTGTTTCCCTCCGACGTTACTGTGTCTGTTTCTCGCTGAGTCCTTGCCTCTAGCAGCTGTGGTCCACAGCTTTGTCTTCGGACTCTATGCTCTCTCCGCACGCGATGGGAACGCCAGGCCCCTCCGCTGGGCCCAAAAATCCCTCACGGGCATCTCCTCTTTCTGGGCCCTGCTCTTGCATATGCAGCTGTCTGACGTCACAAAAGTGCCACCGACTCAGCAAATCCAAAACCGTACTCAGGTCTCTCTTCCCGAACTTCACCTTCCCTTCTTGTCCTGGTGGGGGAGGTCAGAGGTCACCTTCCCTTCTTGTCGTGGTGGGGGAGGGAGGGTCACCCTTCTTGTCCTGGCCCAGGGGGAGAAGCAAATATTTCCCTCCTGGTGGATTTGCTGAGATTTAAGCCCACACGCTGTGGCTCCAGAAACAGGGTAAAGGAGATGGGAATGGCTGGGAAGGGGTCTCTGAGGAGGTGACAGCTGATCTGAGACGTGGAGCAGGGAAAAGCCCCGGGGCCCAGTCCGGGAGTCTGGTGGAGGCTGTGAGGCTGGGTCACGAGGAGGAGGAAGAACGCGGTCAGGGGTGGGCCCAACAGCGGACGGTCTGCAGTCCTAGAAGCTGCCCTGGGATGCCGAGGAAGCACAGGATGGAGTCTGTTCAATCCTTTTCAAAGTTCCTGTTAGAACAGCTCAGCCTTCACGCCATCTTCCTGGAAACCTCCGTTGCCACGAGAGCCAAGCGGAGAAGAAGCGAGTGTGTGGGCTGAGCAAGAAAGAAGAAGATGAGGCAGAGGTCTAGGTGGACCGCCGTGCACCTGCGACAACACCAGGGCAGAAACAGGGAAAACAGAGGCCGGGCGCTGGCACAAGCCGGACGGCACACCTACCTTCTAGAACTCGCCTGGCGTGTCTAGGACGTCCAGCACCCCCGATGGCAGCGGCCGCCTCTGCGAGGCCCACCTGCCTCACACCCAAACTGTGCCCTTGGTCCTCTGCCCAGGACCTGTGACTCGTCTGTTCTCTGTCGTGGCCGGGAGTGGCGCACGCACCAGAAATCACGTCTCCCCTTGTCTCGGCTGAAGGCCAAGTTCATGCCGGAGCAGAGCCGGGCCCGGGGCAGGGGCAGCAAGAACGGAAGCAGAGGTGCCTTTTCAGAGGCTCCCATGCCAGCAAGCGGCGGTGGCATCACCCACGGGGGCGTCAGCGGGAGTCCTGCTGACAGGGAATGGCCAGGACGAGCCCCAGATGCCCCGCTCCTGCCGGGACGTCCCAGGGTGCAGGCGGCTCTGGCCGAGGAGCCCCCACCACCAGGAAGCCCCTTGGTCCGCGGGGGCCCGGCGCCACCAGCAGGGACCTACGCGAGCAACGGTGGCTCCAGATGAACCAAGCAGACCAAGTGACATCGTCCGAGCTCTTAAATCAGTTGTCACGGGCACCGCAGTCCAAAGAGGAACAGGGTGATTGCCTGCCGTGGAGAAACCTCACATACGGCCTGGCGTCTCCTCACGTAAGAGAGGCCACGTCCGGCTCACGGTCAGAAACTGCTCGTCAGGCCAAGAACCAAGAACACGATTTTAAAGCGGTGCTCGGAGGAAATGTCACAGCACTAAACACACCAGAAATAAGGAAAGCCTCGTCTCCATCAGCTAAGTCCTTACGTCAAGAACCCGGAAAAGAAAAGCAAAATAAACCCAGAGAAGGAAGAAAACTAGAAAAATCAGAGCAGAAGTCAATGACACTGACAATAGAGAAATGGTAGAAAAAATCAGTGAAACAAACATCTGGTTCTTTGGATAAAAGTCGGTAAAATCTACAAACCTCTGGCAAAACTGACAAAAATTAAAAGAAACACAGTTGTCCGATATCAGGAATTAAATGGGGAACGTGTACCTCATGCAGCCGTTAAGAGGATAACGAGGGACTGTTACAAACAACTCCTAATACAAACAGAAGAAATGGACCAATTTCCAGAAAACTTAACCAAGATTAAAGAAACGATCTAAATGGCCCCTAACCGTTACAGAAGCCGAATTCATAATTAAAATCCCTCTTGAAAGAAATCACCAGGCCCAGAGGGTTTTATGGGAGAATTCTACCAAACGCTAAAAAAAAAAAAAAAAAAAAAAAAAAAAATTAACCCCTTTTCACAAAAAGACCCCCAGACGGTGAACAGACTCATGAGAAGGTGCTCGACATCACTGATCCTCAGGGAAATACGCAACCACACTGAGACACCACCTCGCACCCGCCAGAGTGGCTAAAATCAACAACACGACCAACAGCAGGTGCCGGCGAGGATGCGGAGAAAGGGGAACCCCCGTGCACTGTTGGTGGGAGTGCAAACCGGGGCAGCCGCTCTGGAACGGTGTGGAGGGTCCCCCAAAATTAGAAATAGAGCTATCCTATGACCCAGGAATCCCTCTACTGGGTATTTACCCAAAGGAATGAAAACCCGTATCTTGAAGATACCCGCACCCACACGTCCGCCAACAGACGAGTGGGTAACGGAAACGTGGCGCATACACAGGGTGGGACGGCACTCAGCCCCACAGCAGGAGCCCCTGACATTCGGCACGACGTGGGTGACCCTGCAGGACGCCACGCTGGACGAAACGAGCCGGGCACAAGACTGATCTCACCGACGTGTGGATTCTGAAAGTCGAACTCACAGAGGCGGACAGCAGAGTGGCGGCTGCTAGGGACCAGGGGTAAACGGGCAGATGCCGGGTCAGGGGGACAAGGCTTTAGTTATGCGACACGGAGTTCTGGAAACCCCACGTGCAGCGTGACTGCAGCCCGTCCTAATACAGTGCCCACTGGGGATCTGCCCACAGAAAAATCGTAAATGTTTCAGCACACACAGAAACCACTCCGTCCGCCGGGGGACGTGAGCAGTTCACGGTGTGCGCACAAGGGAAAACATCACGCTGCGCACGGCAAACAGAGACGCTCTTTGTCCATCACACGGCATTGGAGCTGGGGGAAAATTAACTCCAACTTTACACAATCTCTTTCGGAAAACACAAAAGGAGGAAGCGTTTGCCAGCTCGTTTCATTAAAAAAATTTTTTAAAGTGTTTATTTTTGAGGGAGAGACAGAGCATGCGTGGGGGAGGGGCAGAGAGAGAGGGAGACACAGAATCCGAAGCAGGCTCCGGGCTCCGAGCCATCAGCACAGAGCCCGACGCGGGGCTCGAACCCACGAACCGTGAGATTGTGACCTGAGCCGAAGTCAGACGCTTCACCGACTGAGCCCCCCAAGGCACCCCTTGCCAGCTCGTTTTATGAGGTCACTATTTCCCTGATACCAAAGCCAGACAGAGTCCACAGAAAGAAAGACACAGACTAATACCTCTCATGAATTAAGAGGCAAAGATTCTCAACAACGCATGATGGAGGTGAATGCTATTCTGTATCACGATCGAGTGGGATTTATTCCAGGTACCCAGGGTTGGCTGAACATTCAAAAGAATCGATGTAATCCACGGAACCAACAAGCTAAAGAAAATTCCTATGACTGTATCAGTTAATGCAGAAAAAGCACTCAACGAAATCCAACATTCACAATTTGTTTTTAAACCAGGAAGTCAGAGATAGAATGGAATTACCTCGCCGATAAAAAGCAGCTACCAAAGCAGCAACTGTTCACGTTATATTTAATGGTTAAAAACGGTGTTTTCTCCCAAGGACGAGGAACGAGGCACAGATGTCCCCACGTTCTTGTCTGACTCGGTGTTGGAAGTCCCAGCTGCGGCAGCAGGCAAGGGGAACAGACGTACGGTCCGGACAGGTAGGAGTAAACTGTCTCTGTTTGCAGGTGACGTGATTCACTGGGCACAACATCTCGAGAGATCAACAAAACACTCTGATATACGAGCTCAGCGCGTTCTCAGGCTACAAGACCAACTCCCCAAAACCCATTTCATTTCCCTACACTAACAACGAATGTGCCGGAACCGAAATTAAAAGCACAAGGCCGTTGACAACCACCTCGGAGGCGATGAAATCCTTAGGTGCACGTTTAACAAAAGGTGCACGGGGTCGGCATGCTGAAAGTTACGACACGCCGACGGAAGACGTCACGAAGACCCAAAGAAACGGACGGATGAGCCACATTCATCTAACGGAGCTAAACGAGCCCCACGTCGATCTCCGGGTTTAACGACGTTTCTGTCAAAACACCGGCAAGGTTTTCACGGACGTGGACAAACTTATTCTGAAACGCATACGGGGAGTCACAGACCCCAGCATAATTAAAGCGATCTTGGCCGAGAGGAAGAGAGGGGGATCACCGTTCGATAGCACTGTCACGGTAATTAAGGCAATGCCTGTGGCACCCACGGGGGAGACAGATCAGTGGGACGGAACCCAGAACCCAGCCCACAAAAGCACATCACTGACATTTTATGGAGGCACACAGTTCAGTGCAAGAAGGACATTCCCGGGCAGAAACTGTACCGCATCTAAGACCTCATGCCTCGTCCAAAAATTAACTCGGAATGCACCACGGGATTCAATTACAACGCAAAGCCATAACATTTTTTTGGGGGGGGGGGCGGAAATTGGGGAAAATTTTCGAGACCTGAAGCTAGGCAAAGAGCAGCAGGGCTCAGGGAAGGGAAACCGGGAGGCTGGATAGGCGGGAACACACCAGAATGTGGGAGACTCGTAAAACGGAAGAAAGGGCGAGCTTCGGACTGAGAGGAGGTGTTTGCAAGCCGTGTCTACAATAGAGAAAGAACCTTCCGAACTCAGCCGCAAAGAACAAACGAGCAACCCAGTTAGAAAATGAGCCACCTGGGCTGACGGCTCAGAGCCTGGAGCCTGCTTCCCATTCTGTGTCTCCCTCTCTCTGCCCCTCCCCCGCTCGTGCTCTGTCTCTGTCTCAAAAATAAATAAACGTTTAAAAAAAAATTTAAAAAAAAAAAAGGAAAAAATGAGCCAAAACACGTAATTTGACGTTTTACTAAAGACGACACATAAATGAGAAACAGCGCGTGAAACGAAGCTGGACGCCATGAGTCGTCGGGAAAACGCACTGAGCGCTCAGCGAGACCGCGCCGCACGCCCACCGGGACGGCCACAGCGGACGCCACCCATGAGACACGCCGGCTCGGGCACGGACTGCCGGCGGGGCTGCAAAGCGGGCCGTGACCCTACAAAGCGGCTCGGCGGCTCCTGCTGTTAGGCTCCCCAGCGAGCGCACGCTTAGACTTTCGTCCCAGAGAAATGAAAACGGTCCACAGAAACTCTGTGCACACCCGTTCACGGACGCTTGACTCACAGGAGCCACACACTGGGATCGAGCTGGATGTCCTCGGACGGACGCACGGTCAGGGGCACCCCCGGCGCGGGCGCCGCTCGGCCACAACCGGGAGGCACGCGGCGCCTAGAGGGCTCCCCGGGGAAGGAGCCGGGCCCCGAGGGCGCGTGCTGTGCGGAACCACTCGTACAACACTCGCAAGTGACAAGACTTCAGAAATCAAGAGCCGGTGGGTGATGGCGCGGGGTCACGAACGGGGGCGAGGGCACGAGGGGGGGCGTGTGGCCGGAGCAGCAGGGGGTCGTCTCTGGGACGGACACACCACATCCGGGCTGGCCACCGGGGTGCTGGACGGGCGAGTCTGCACGCGTGACACGCACACGCACAGATCGGTACGGGCAGCCGTGGGAGACCCGACACGCGGACCGAATCCGTGTCGGCGTCCTGACCGTGATGTCACAGTTCAGCTTTACAGAACGTCACCACGGGAGGAAAGTGGGTAAAAACACACAGGATCTCTCCGTTATTTCTTAAAACGGCGTGTGGACCTATAATCACCTCAGTAAAAACTCTAATTACGAAGAACGTTAAACGTACACCTGCCATAAAATCCCGCCACTCCACCCCCCTTCAGTCTGTACCCGAGAAAAATGCAAAACCGTGGCTTTACAATGACTCACAGGTGAATGTTCACACCTGCTTTATTTGCCATCGCCCCGAACTAGAAACAACCTGAGCGTTCACCAACAGGTGAGTGGATGAACCAGTTGTGTCCACGGGATGGAGTACGATTCGGCCGAGCACGGAGACCGGAGGCCACGGAGGGGGGTTCAAGCCAGAGGGAAGGAAGAGAGGGCACGGCAGGATTCCGCTTACAAAACCCCAGAAAACACGGACGATCCGCAAAGAAGGCAGGTCGGCGGTCAGCTGGAGGCGGGGACGAGGCAGGAGGCAGCTTCCCGGTGACCGCGTGTGTTCACTGTCCTAACTGCTGACGGCTTCGTGGGCGAGTGCGCGGCAGGCTGACCGAAACGTACGCCTGCAACGTGCCCCGTTTATCGAGCCCCAGTAGAGCGGGAACAAAAGGACCGAGTGGCTACGAATGAGAGAAGAGATTAGGTGCATGTGTTTAAACGCCCAGGTGAGGGGCGGGCAGGTGTGAGGCCAAGAAGAAGCAGAGGAAGGAAGGAGCAGCGAGCACAGTCTCCACACAGAGGACAGACCCCCACGTCCACTCCTGGCCCGAGTCCGAGTCCAGACGCAGCCGCTGTCGCGGGTCAGGACTCAGGGCCGCGAGGCAGGACGGTCCCAGAACAAGAGAAGAACAGGGAGCGGGGTACCTGACCAGGAAGCAATGGGGGTGACACGTGAGGGCAGGAGCCGTGGGGACAGACTAACTGCAGAGCCCACGATGACCCCAGACACGGTGAGCGGGACGCAGGGGCCCTTCCGCAGAGCCATGCAGGCGACAGGCGCCGTGTCACCAAGAAGCACCCGCCAGGCAGGAGGCGGTGTGGGGCTGGCCTGGAGGGGACGGCGGCCTGGCCGGCGGGGGGTAGGGAGCCTGACCCGCTGGAAGATTCTCCTGCCCCCTCGCCAGGCACCGCAGACCCGCGGGAGCCCCGTGAACGTGCACCTCGCTCTGCGGGGATACCAAGCCTGGACCCCACGTCCCCGTCCCCGTCCTGCACGGGAGAAACACAGCTGCTTGGCGCCACGTGGCGGGCCAGGGTTTCCGCTCGGGACGAGACCCCCGGAGAGCCCCTCCCCGGTGAGGAGAGGCTGTCCCTCAGCCCGAGCGGATGAGGTCCACCCCAGGACACCCGCTCCCGCAGCACTGCCGGCAAAGCACACCCTGCGCACGCGGTCTCTCCCCGCGCGTCCCGCATCTTTGGGAGAACCTACAAAGATCGGGGCGCATTTGGCAGGTGGGGCTTTGCACGGGAAGCAGGGATGGTGTGTTTCCGGGTTAAGATCAGCTTGAGCGGAGACCGTCCCTCTGTGGGAGGGAAGCGCACAGACAAGTGTGTGCAGAGGCATGCCGCACACCGTGAAGCGCCGTCCGGCCGGCGGTGGTTCCTTTGTCTGCAGGACCCCTCCCCCGGGGCCCTCGGGCCCCGTGAACGGTCCTGCGGACGGAGGGACGCGGACAACGAGCTCAGTTAACGGTTGAGGCCCGAGGGCAGGCCCCACAGACGCCAGGACACGGGACACGACCAGGACTGCGTGCGGCACGAAGGGGGAAGGGTAAGAGGAACCCAGGTACACGCGTGCACGCACACGCACGCACATGCACACAAGCACACACGCGTATGCACATGCACACAAGTTGCACACATGTACACACGGGCACCCAAGCACGCAAGCGCACACACGTACGCACAGGCACACAAGCACACGCGTGTATACACACGTGCACAGGAGCACACACGGACACACACGCAAACACACATACACGCACACGTGCACACACACAGCTCCCGGAATGCAGGAGTGAGGGGGTCTCAGAGCCCAGCCCGGAGCCCCCGGTGCCTGCAGGCATGGGGTAGCTGCTCTGAGGGCGGGGCCCCCCGCTCCTGGCTCCCTGCAGGGGCTCCGTGCACCCATCCCTGCCCGGGGTTTGGAGGGTCTGAGTCTGGCTCTGCGTGGGGCCCGGAGGCTCCTTGCCGACCCCGGGGTTGAGGGCCCTGACCCCGTGGCTGAGCTGCCCCGGCCAGGTCACCTGGACAGAGCGGGTCGCTTGGGGAACCGCAGCAATAATTTTGTGGGGGGTGATGGCCAGGTTCTGCAGAGGCGGGGGGGCCCGCAGAGGCCTCCGGGGCTCCCGGGAAGCCGCTGGCCCGGCTGTGCACACCCGGGGTGTAGACGCACGCTTGCGTGCAGAAGGAAAGCGGGGCCCGGACCCGAGAACTGGGCGCCCGGGCCGACCCAGGGAGGGGCTGTGGGGGGGAGGGGCCGCGACGTGGAGCCCACCAGTCTTGGAGGGCATCCTCCGGGGCTTCCAGTGCAAACAACGGTTACTTAGGAATAAACAGAGCATATGCCCGACCTTCGTGAAGAGAACTGCACCCTGTGGGGCGAGGGCAAGGTGAGAGACGAGGTCTTTCCCAAGACGAGCACACAAGCCGTGGGGAGAACGGGTCACTGGTTTAGTTTAGCTTGCAAACACAGCTGCCCTCGGATCGGTCCCAACGGTATTTTTCTGGACGCGGTGGATTCTGGAGAAGCAAACAGATGACGGTTTCAGAGGACATTTGAGGGCTAAAAAGAGCGAGACAGAAGGCCTCACCTGTTCGACGTTAGAACGCTTTATAAAATAATAATTAAAAAATAATTAAAAATGCATGATGTTGGGAAACTGAGTAGCACGGAAGAATTCTAATCTAGTCCCCCCGCCCCCCAACGCCAAAGCAGATGCCTCAAAGAGCTAAATCTCTTTTACAAAAGATAGAAAAGTTAGCACAAAATGAAATATTTATCATCCTCGTGAAGAAAGACCGCTCCCAGCTTTGAAGCAAAGCAAGAAACCGCAGAGGGAAACACGGGCGGGTGGCAGCGAGAACAAAGAGAAAACTCCCGCACGACAGGAGGAGACGCGGGGGGTGGGGGGTCGCTGCCAGCTGGGGCGGACGGAGGGTCGATGGTTGTGCCAAGCGAGGGCTCGTTACCGTTGGTAAGAGGGGGATGCGACGACCCCGCGGACGGTAAGCACCGCGTCCAGGCAGGCTGTCCACACGCGGGGCCCCCGCTGTGTCAGCGGCGCTGGGAAAACGCGTAGCCCCGCCGGTCATCAGGGCAGTGGACGTCGCGGGGCCGGGCGCCACCTGGGAAACTGGCGGGAAGCACCCTCCCGAGACGCACACGTACAGCAAGCCGCCGTGGCGAGGTCGGGATTGGGGTGTGGGACGTGGGGTACGGGTGAGCTCGGTTACTGGCGGGGGCCAAGCAAACATCGCCACGCCGGACGCAAACGGTGTGCGGCAAGGTCAGAAATACCCGTCCCGTTTCTGTTATCGATGGACGTTTTCATTGTATCTTCTAGCTATCGTTTGAACCCAGGAAGACCATTGAAGCTCACGCACAGCCCGCATGCTTCTTAAACCCTCGTTCGTGGATTTTTGCCGATTCCTTTGTCCACAATCTATACCAAGGTTCCCGCATCGTCTCCCTGCCCCCAGTTCATTTTATCTTGCCTGAATGAATTAACCAGAATGTCCAGACGAGATCGAGTTGAACTACCTTAAGTCTGTTTAGGAATCTGCTTGGGTGTTCGTTAATTACCGTTCGTTAATTGTCAGTGGGATGATAAGAGGAATTTATTTTTGTTCCTCGTTTTGAAGCTACTTTACCGGTGCTGATTCGTCTCTTACTTACGTGTCACCCTGTGGAAGAATCCTTCCATTAAGCTCTTCTCTGTTCTAAATGGTTGAATGCTACCGCATTATTTTCCAGGTAGCTGTGAGCGTGCTTTCACACCCCTTACTTCATCCTGCCCGTTGAACGAATCACGAGAACTCCCCGCAGCGGCAGAGCGGGGGCCCCACCCCAGGCCTCCGGCCCCCGGCCCCCACGTTGTCTGATCGAGTCTTCACTCTGAGGAGATGCGTCCTGGTTCACAAAGGCTTCAGAGCTGCCCGCAGCTGTGTGATGACCAGTGCAGGGGAGCAAATTCTGCCAGCCCAGGGTCTGCCTGTCTGGCATATTATCTTAAGCTGCCGGTTTTTAAGAAAATGCAGACACAAGAGCAGCTCCGAGAGCCCGCACGAAGCTTCCTTTCTGTAAGAGCCATTTCCACGTATGAGGGAATCTCCGTTTGTAAGGGTGTCCCCCTGGCTGTGCTGGGAAGAAGGGGTGACTCCAAACCCCGGGAAACTCTAATCGGGGCAGGAGGCACGGACTCAGATCTGCATGACAGCCTCACCCTTGTTCACTGTGCTTCCCTGGCAACCTGCCATAACCGACTCCCTACCCCCAACCTCTGTCTTTAGCCGAAGATGGTATTTAAGGTGACGGCTTTGGCCATTTCCCGGAGTTACCGTTTTCCTCGGTCTCTCGGGTATGAGCAGGAGGCACACGTGTAATCAAACTTTTGTCCGACTCACTCCTGTCAGTCCGTCTCACGTTGCTCTGATGCTCAGACCAGCTGGAAGAAGCCTGAAGGGCAGAGGAAAATTCTTCCGCCACGACGCCGGCACACACGGGCAGTTGAAGGTGTTTTCGGATAGAACGCTTTCTGCCTCTGAGCATTTCAGGGCAGTGGTGGTTCAGCGGGTCTCAATGACGGTGGTGAAATAGTACCAAGCATCTGCAAGAGTGGCTCTTGATTTAAGAAACTGGCAAAGACCAGAGAATTAATTGCCAACGATCTCTCTTTGAAAGAAAAACAAGATGCGTTTGACTACGATTTCACTGAGGCCCAAGGACAAGTGGGGAAGGAGAACCCCACACTCTGCTCCCATGGGCTCCCCTGCAGACAGCCGCCAAGCCTCCTCTGGAACCTGCCCGCCCCCATCCGCTCCCTGGCTGCTCTCTGCCGCTCGGGGGGGGGGGGAGGACTTTTGTTCTGCTCCAATTAGCCAGAACAGTTACTCCTCCCTGGGATCCAAGCAGAGCACAGGACGGCTCCTGGGAAGCGCCATTCCCGCTGCCGAGGCAGCTCGGCGCGAGCCGAGTCACCACCTCGCCCCACCATCCCGAGGCCACAGATTTCCGAAACGTTCCCGCAGACACGCTAGAATCCACGTCCGACCCGTGGGGCAGACGGACGGGCTACCGCTGATGTCCCCATTTGACAGACGGATGGACGGATGCATTGCCTAACATGCTCGTGGCTAAGAAACGGCAGAGTAGAAATTTCCAAATGAGCTCCGATATGATCCCAGACCCGAAGTTCTCTTCACCACATCACGCTGCTTTCCTGTAAGAAATCTCCTCTTCTTTCAAGCCCGAACTAGAGATTTCAAACACCTACAACCAAGGGAGTTACGTGTGCATTTGTTTTAAGTAACTTGAAGCTTCTGGGCATGGAGATCGTGGGGCTGCCAGGCTGGGTAGGGGCCAGGGAACCCTGCGCTGCCCTCACTCCATTTTGGTCTAACTGTCACAAAGCAAGCCGAGCCTCCTCATCCCTTCGGTGACCCAAATGCGGAGCGGAGCGGAGCGGTGGGTGGGCGGGTGCCAGAGGAACGGGGGCGGCCCGGACTCTAGCGGGGGATCCGGCCGCCCTGCCCCCGGGAGCGTCTGCGGCTCTGACCGCCCGCGGGCCCCAGGCCCCGTGGGGCACGTGGAGACCGGTGGAGCCCTGCCCCGGGGGGCCCAGGGGCCCTGCCAGGTGAGGAGAGGCTGAAGCGGGGGAGGAGGCCAGCTGACCCCGTTCTGGATGGGGGGAGGCCCTGGGGGACAGGACCTACACGGGACCAGGAGGGAGGGACAGACGTGGGGGCCGGAGAAGAGTGGGAACACCTGCCCGGAAGGCGGGGCTGTGGGTGGAGTCGAGAGGCTAGTTCACGAAAGGGGTGCAGAGACGCTCCGCCCTGGGGGGAAGCCGGTGTCCCCCGGAGCTAGAGAAGTGACCGGCCCAGGGTCCCACAGCCTGCGGTGCAGAAGTGGGGAGAACCCAGCGAGGACCACAGCTCTTCCGATGGGCTGTGGTCACCGGAGCAGCTGTGCCTGCGGGGCCCCCCCAGCAGGTGGGGCAGGTCCGGGGCTCCACAGGTGACCTCACCCCCGGGGAGAGCCGCCGGCCAGGGCGGTGAGAGGCCCCGGGACCCTGAGAGCAGAAGAAATACACCTGGAAGTGGTCGCAATCGGTAGAAAGGAGCCCGCACACGCCCCTGCTCACCAGGGCCCCACTATCTCTGCCGGCAGCGTAGACGCGCTCCGTGATTTCTGTCCTAAAACGGCCTGTCGCTTCCCGATCCACCTCCCTCCAGCTACCACCCCGTCTCTGCCCCCAGGACCCCCAACAAGGCTGGTGAGTGCCATCTGCACTCGACACCCTCACCTCCAGGCTCCCGTCCCACCGCCCCTGGACCCAGGTTTGACCTTGACCCGGTGTCCCCTGCTCTCTGCTCTGCCCAGACCACTGCCGGGGCCCCGAACAAATAGCCCAAGATGGGCCAAGGCGGCGTGCAGATCATTTTGAGCTGAAAACAACCAAGGCCCAAAAAACTCGGAAAGAAACGCTGACCTCCCCCGAACTGCCTAAAAGTTTGGAAAAATTCAGGAAGAGCGCTATCTCTGTGGATGACGACGTCATACTCTGAACGAGGCGGGGGGACGGGAGGAGCCCAGCTGGCCCGTCTGATCAGGGTCCCCTGCGCCCCATCATTTCCGGACAGCCCAGCAAACACCTGCTACCAAACATTTGGTCTTTTTCATCTTCCTTTGAACGTCATCCCTTCCCTTTGACCTCCCGGAGCCCCGCCCCTTCTCCTCAGTTCCGACGGAGGCGCGCCTCATCGCACATTCACGCGACCCCGTGTCCTCACCCCAGTCCTTCCCAGGCTCCCTGAAGGCTCCCTCCTCCCTGCACAGATTGGCAGATGGGGACACAGAGAGGGGGGACTCCAGGGAAGAGCTTCCGAGGGACAAGCCCCACTCGTCCCTCCGCAAACCCCCCCCCTTGCTTAATTCCGCATTTAGCCATTCTAATTAATGAGCAAACATTCTTTGCAAAACAATGTTTAAACACCTTAGGATTAATTTGATCAGATATTTAATTACCCTATAATTAATCATCTAAGCTTAATAAATTGAGCCCGGATCTCTGGGAGTTGGGTTTGTCCCAATGACTTCTAAAATAAATACGTGTTGGAGGCGCAGACTTCCTGCTCCCACTCAGAGCCCGGGGGGAGGAGGGACCGGTGGCCCAGGCGCCCTGCTGCCCCCGCCCCCAGCAAGCGGCCTGAGCTCAGCCTCTGTAGGGAGCGGCCAGTGGGCCGAGGGGCAGGGCCGGGAGCACAGCGCTCGAGGCCGGGGAGGCCGGATAAGCTGGCAGCTGCGAGACGGTCCCGCCGCCCTAACCGCGTGCGTCCCTGCACACCGAGTCTGCCCTGCAAGCCGCACCGGCTTCCCCGGTGGTGTGGGGAGGGCTCCCCCCGCCGGTCTCCCCGGGCCCTGAAACAGGCTCAACGGGGTCTCAAGGAGGGGCCAGGGAGCTTGTAGACTGTGAATCGGACACCAGCGAGGAGGGCCCTGTGCCCCCGGGCGCCTGGACCCTCTCTCCACTGGCCGTCAGGGTGCCCCCAGCACTGGGCTTAGCAGACACTTGACAGGTGACCCAATCTAGCAGCAAGGCGGGGGGGGGGGGGCCACCATCCGGGAGCATCCGAGGAGCTGAGGGCTGACACCTGCAAGGACCCGGAGAACCCCAGGTGGAGCCGCAGTCCTGACGGGCCTGAGTCCCGCCCCTGGGGTACTGGGTGGGAGGCCAGGGCACCATGGATGGGTGCTTCCCAAGCACGGGGACAGATGAGGTCCCCAAGGGCAGGACCACTTCCGACGGGCCAGGCCCCGGTCTAAGACTCACTCGTGCTCACGCCTGGAGCCCTTTGAAGAAGCCCCGTGGCTGGGCAGGGCCAGGCCCCCCAGCGATGTGGAAACTAAGAATCAGAGCCAGCGAGAGGCGGGGACAAGAGTCGACACAGGGGCGAGAGACAGGGGGCAAGAATTGACGCAGGGGTGAGAGACAGAGGTCAAGAGCTGCCGCAGGGGTGAGAGACGGGGGTCAAGAGCTGACACAGGGGTGAGAGATGGGGGTCAAGAGTTGACACAGGGGTCAAGAGTTGACGCAGGGGTGAGAGACAGGGGGCAAGAGCTGCCACAGGGGTGAGAGACAGGGGTAAAGACTTGACGCAGGGATGAGAGACAGGGGGCAAGAGTTGACACAGGGGCAAGAGACGGGGGTCAAGAGTTGACACAGGGGCGAGAGACGGGGGTCAAGAGTTGATGCAGGAGTGAAAGACAGGGGTTAAGAGTTGACACAAGGGTGAGAGACGGGGCAAGAGTTGACACAGGGGTGAGAGACGGGGGCAAGAGTCGACGCAAGGGCGAGAGACAGGGACAACAACTGGCCGCAGGGGTGAGAGACGGGGGGCAAGCTGCTGGTGGGGACCCCCTCTCAGGCTGAGGGAGGGTGGCTGGGGTCCTGGAGGGAGGGTTAGGGCGGCCCCAGCTCACCCGGGGAGCCGGCTGAACTTCCGTCTGTCTCTGGGTCACAGGGGATATCAGGCCAGAGCCCTAACTTCCCGGGCCGCCTCCCTCTGACCAGAGGGCAGCAGGCTCTCTGCAGCGGCCTCTGCTCCGATGGCATTAGCCCCAAACAGACACAACCCCTGACCAGCGACGCGTCGGCCGAGGATTGATTAACTCCGGCCGGACTTGGGGGCTGCCCAGTGACTGCGTCGCCCGGAGTTATTTATGCTGCCCCATTAGCTCGGGAAAGGCAGGATTCATGGAGCATCATGGCCTGAGAACCCAGTGAAATTAATATCCCTGTGACTGAAATACACGCCAAGCCGGGGCCTCCGCCAGTGAATCGGGAAGGAAGGGGGTTCCAGGCTCCCTGGTTCGAGAAGAGAAGCTTTGGCCGGCGAGGAGAAGGCACATCCACAGCCCATCCCTCTGTCCATCCACACAGCTGGCATCTGTCCCGTTCGTGTCACCCCGTGAAGCCACGGCCGCAGCACCCTGCTGGGGTCCCAGCCCCTGGGCTCCACACCCCCAGCTGCCCTCCATGCAGCTCCCGCACGTGGCCTGGGGCACAGAACCAGGAGCAGCGGAGGCTCCTGAAGGGTGGGGACCCCCCCCCCCTGCTTCTGGCTTCCGTTCTGTTCCGGGAGGAGCTGAGACCCTTTCCCCCCAGGGTCTGCCAGAGCCGGGGCTGGAGAAGCAGGTGGCACTGCGCTGGGTCCCAGCGGAGGGGTACCACCTGCACAGCTGCTGCACGGTCTCCAGGCTAAAAGCTACAGGACAAGAAGGAGAGCGCGAGGCGTCAGGCTAAAGACGGTCACGGGGTGGGAAAAGTACAGTGGTTTACAGCAGGAAGAAGGTGAAAACACACAGCCGTTTGCTGGGATGAAGTGGAAACGGAGGGACAACTGAAGGAGTTCAGTCGGCTGCCTTGAATACAGCCCGTCTGTTGTTTTCCCGTCGGAAGCACGCATTTTGCATAACCACAGAGAAAAATGGTAAAACCCGAGTCGGCCGCGTGCCCCGAGAGAGAACGCGGCCCCGTGACTCCGTGGCGGGGTTTGCCCACCGGCCGAGTCCGGTGGGATGTGCCCTGTGGACTGAGAAAAGCAGACAGACAACAGGCACAAACAGCCCTGTTCCGTGATCACGGTGCCGGTGGCCTCGTTACCCGGAGCCTGCCGTGCGTGTGCGTCAGGATGAACGCGGCGGGAACCTGTGCTCCGTGCTGGACACGCAGCCAAGGCCCCCTGCCGGTCCTCAATCGCGTGGTGCCCAGAACCCGGAGGGCACCTCTCCACACACTCCGTCCTCCTGTGACTGGCTCCGGACGGGCCGGTCTACCTGCCGTTTCCTCCTGGCCGGGAGCCGGGGACGGGCGCCAGGTTTTCCCTTTTCCGAAGCTGTAACACGTGCGCGTGAGCAGCCACGGACCACGCCACACAGCCGGGGACACCGGAAACAGGGCGCGGGAGGAAGGGGAGCCCCGTCTGGGCTCCGTGTCGGGGTGCAGGACCCCAGGGCTGTCGGAACAGCTCCGCGGACTGCACGGCTGCAGAGCGGTGGCATCTCCCTGTCTCGGGTTCCGGAGGCTGGAGGGGGCGGGTCTGCTCCAGGCCCCTCCCCCGGCCCCTCCCCCGGCCCCTCCCCCAGCTTGTAGGCACCGTCCCCCTCCCAGGAGCCTCTTCCCTCTGCACCTTCTGTCCCAGTTTCCTCTTTATTATTATTACTTTTTTTTTTTTTTTTTTAAAGGAGGCCGGTCATATTGGATCAGGCTCCAGCCTGAAAGCCTCATTTTAATGCTATTATCTGTCAAGACCTCTTTCCAAATCGGGTCACGGGCTGAGAGACTGAGGTCAGGACCCCAGCACGTAGGTTATTGGGAGCAGGGACATGACTGGACCCACACAGGCTAAGATTCCCCTTCTACTTGTGTGCCTGCCTGTCCGGCTCCTTCTGGAGCGCTGGGATAGGAGGGGCGGGTGTGTCAGGCCAGGGTCCCTCTCCCGGTCCCTGGCCGATGTGTCCATATGGCACAGGGGCCTCCTCGTCCCTCCACAACCCGGGGAACAGGTGCTTTGGGCAAAGGCGTTTTCAGCAGCAGACCTGATGATTTTCCGTCCCCAGGTGTCACCTCTGCACGGCCCCCCCTCTTCCATCCAGAAGGTTGGCCCCTGGCTCCAGGCTCCTGACGCCCCAGCCAGGACTCACACATCTGGCCGTTCCCTCAACAGCCCCTTACTGAGCACATTTGTGGCACGAGGCCCCACCTGGGGCCCAGGGTCACAGCAGCAACAGGCGAGGGCTGCCTTCCAGGGGCCCCAGCCCGGCACTGGGGACAAACGGGAAATGGGAGGCTCCCAGCCAGGGGGACAAGGTCTAAGAGGGGAGGCACAGGGGCCAGTGGGCTGCAGACACAGGAGCCCCATCCTGTTGCCCGCACCAACCTCCTTGTCGCCGGCCAGGCACACACACACGGAAAGCATGCCACGGAATAAAGGAACCGTCGAGGGGCACGGCCCGGCACTTTACAGATCGACTCTGGACCTTGTGGCAGAGCCCCCTCACCCCTGACTGGCCAGTCACCGTCCTGTTGGGGGCTTTTTGGCAAAAGGAGGGATTTTCAGATGCTCCACGGACAGATGAGATCCTGGAAAAAACGTCACCTTTACACAAGGGGCAGGCAAACCGTGGCCTGCAGACCCAATCCGCCCCCCCCCCCTCCGCCCCGGCCTCCAGAAGTAAAGCTTTGTTGGAACAGCCACGCCCATCTACCTACGTTTTGTCTGCGGACCGCAAGGGCGGAGGTGAGCGGCTGCGACCCGGATCTCACGGCCTGAAGAGCCTGGGGTACTCACTCCACCCCTTACAGAAAACCCGCGCCCGCCCTGCCTTCACCCGTGAGGACTGCAAAGCGGAAGTCACCCCAGGGGTGGTACACGACAGCCTACTAGCGACGAGTTGGGCGGTGCGTCCCGGGCGAGTGCCGGTCTGACCCCTGCCGCCCCTGCCGCCGCTGACTTTTCTCAAGCCGCTCCCTGCCCTGAGCCTTCCCCACGTGGGAAGGGAAAGGAGTGGGCCAGGCGACCCCACGCTGCTCACCAGGTCCGAGCCGCCGTGTTTGAGTTCAAGCAGCGCTTCAACCCGTTGGCGGCCCCGTGGCCCCTCGGGTGAGCTCTGCGGTCGCAGGGACGCCCTGTAATTACTCGTGAGAATTATTAGGGCACCCGAGGCCCCGGGCACGCTGAATTACGTCCGGAAGATGGTGCCCTTGGGTGTGGAATTTAGCTCCAGAAATGAAGCCGCGTGGAGCCAGCAGCAAAGCATCTGCGGGAAACGTGAAAAGCCAGCAGGTGCCTAACGCCCAGGGGTTTCCAAACAAGCGGGCGCTATCGCCAGTTCAGGAGAGAGGCTCGCGGGGCAGGGAGGGCAGGCGGTGACCCCGGAGACCCGGCTCGGCGGCTCCGTCGGGGGCTTGGTCGCGCCTTAACCTCTCCGGGTCTCGGTTTTCTCGACTCGGGGGGGACCTTCTGTCCTGCCCCGGGATCACCGGCAGGACTCCACGAGGGGCAACGAGACAGGTAGGACCGCGTGCACGTGCACAGCACAGAAAACTCTCGGGAGTATCACCACCAGCTCGCCCGGACCCTCCCCAGAGACTCAGCGTGTGCACGGTTTTCACAAGAGCGACTCGGTGGACAGAGCGAGAGCCCACGGTGACCCACCCAGGGACACACGGATGCTGGGGGACCCCGCTGGGACCCCAACCCAGAGCTCAGCCCCCACAGCTTGCGGCCCTTCAGCTGCTGGTTCTGCGTGCCTGTCCCGCCCTCCTCAGCGACGGGACACAGCAGTGCTCACGGAGCCCACGCAGAGTCTCCCCGGTCCTCCGTGGGGAGGGTCCCCTCGGCCCGCCAGCCCCCTAGAGCCCGGCACCCTAATCTCGTCTCTATCTTCCAGGCCCTGTGACCCCCCCCAAGCTCCACCCTCCACCCCGAGGGCTGCCCTCTGGGGGCAGTGGGGGAGGGGCTCACAGGACGGTGTTCCTGCGGAGTCACCCCCAGACGCTCAGGTGACGGACACTCGGGCGTTACGACGTGGTGCAAAGACACGAGATCCCCGTGAGACGTGACCCCCTCCCTGCCAGCTGCGGCCCCCGCCTCGGTGTGCCCCCTCCACGCGGCCCAGACGGGGAGGCGGAGGCAGAGGAGGGTCACAGGACAGCCGCGGGCTGGGGACACGGCGCACAGAGCAGGCAGTGCTCACGCCGCAGAGCCCGGGGACGCCCCGTGGACAGGCCGCCGTCCCTGCGCTCAGAAACAGAGGGCCACCGCGGGGTCTGGAGCCACGTGCCAGTGTTCCGCTCCCCGTGTGCCCCGAGCCCGGAGATTCACAGGACAGCGGGGCCAAGCGCCGCCACCCGCGGGAGGCAGACACGAGACCAGAGCTCACCATGGCACGGAGCGCGGAGCCGCTCCCACACGGGCCCCGCACACCTCCACCGCCCCGCGTCTCCTCTGAGAAAGCTTCCTGAGGAGGCACTTGGGCAAAATGAGGGAAGAACGAAGAGGAAAAGGGAAGACACGGTGACGACAAACCCAGCGCTCACACGGGACAAAGAATCGCTCGCGAGCGTCCAGGGCTCCGTGGCTTTCCGTGGTCAGGCCAGACGCGCACGGAGGGCCGGCCGGCAGGTGTGGGCTCAGGGCACGGCTCCCTGAACCCGTGGCGGCCTCTCCACGGCGCGGGCCCCCCGGGGGGCAGCCCCGATGCTCAACGAGACCGCAGGTGTCCCTCCAGTGGCCCCCGCAGCCGGACGCCGGGCGCGGGGAAGCCGGGGTCGGCCCCGCCACACACAGCAGGGCAAGCTTGGGCACAGGTGCCACGGCGCACGGCCAGCGACGAGCCCGTCGTCCCCACCGGCGCTTAGGGTCCGCACACAGTCGAGCTGCTGAGCACCCGTCTAGCGGGTGAACGTATAAGTGGTGTACCGCCTTCCTGGTGATGGACACGCAGACCGGCTTCCAGCCCCACGGCGACAGCTCGCGCCTGCACGACCCCCACGTACGCGTCCCTCCTCGGACGCACGCCCCAGCTCACTTCCGGCTGGAGGAGTCGGAAGGGGAGAGGGAGGCCAAGCATGTGCTTCCCCTCGGGCTCCGGCCTGCAGGCGGCCCTGCCTCCCGGGTCCCTGCAGCCACTGCCCTGGGTCACCTCACCTTCCCGCTGCCGTCTCAGGGACTCGGGCTCCTTCCGTGCGGTGAGGCCCCAGGGAACATCCCTCCGGCACAGGTTCTGTGTTCCCGGCTGAGCCGTGATCACACCGCAGGCCGGGGCAGGGGCTCGGGCCTCCGTCTCAGCGCCCAGAGCAGAACACAGGGGAGGGTCAGTGTAGGGTCTGGCCTGAGACCCCCAAGTGGCCACCGTGCGGAGGTCGACTTGGAGGAGGCAGAGCTGGAAACGTGTGCCGCGTCAGGGCGCTGACCGCTGGCGGCCTGAGCCGCAGGGAGGGGGCGCCTCTGCCAAGCCCACAGGGCTGTTCCTACAGGGAGCGGGGAGCCCGGCGAGGGCACTTCTGCGGTGGCCCCCCCCCTGCCCTGCCGCTGCAGGGCCAGGACGCCTGACGCCAGCCGGCTCGGCGAACGAGCCATCGCAGGCGGCCCGGCGCGCACCCGTGCGTCGGCCCCACGGCGCACTCCCTCCCATCTTCTCAAGTGGGAACCAACAATCCCACGTGTTTCTAGAGCCGGGACCTGGGCACGCCCGCTCTGGCCTCACACGGTGCCGGACGTGCATTTCTGAAGGCCCACGCCACGTGGGACATCACACCATTCTGACAACACGAGTGACACCGCTGTGGGACGACACCGTTACGAGCGCCGTACCGCTTACTCGCTGGTGCGGCCGCCCGCTGAACGCGTGCGTGACAGATGGCCCCCCGCCTCCGCCCAGGGCCAGCCTGGCACCAACCCGGATCACAGGAAACGCCGCGCTGCTGGCCACGGGCCGGTCGCTGGCTGTGCCCGGGAGGTGGTGGAGCCCAGCCAGCCCCGCGGACATACATCCCCTGGCCTTGGGTCCCAGGGCCCCCGCCCCCGGTGCCCCGTGCAGAAGCCACTGACAGACGAGGGAAGGGACACCCAGCCGCACGCCGAGTTCTCTGACCAGCTGTGACCTCGAGAAGCCACTTCTTCTCCCTGAGGCCCCGTTTCCTCGTGTGGAAAAGAGAATTAGAATTACTGAAGTTATGCCCAGACTGGGTGAGCCAACGCCCACGGAAGCACCTTGCATCAGTCGGGCCCCACTGCGTAACAACCTGCCAGAAACCTCTCGGGGGTCCTGTCCGCATATCTGCAGGTCAGCTGGGGCTGCCCGGGCCGGGCCGGGCCGCTCTGCCCAGAACTGGGTCCTCGCCACCGAGCTGGGCTCTGGTCCATTCCTTCTGTGTTTATTTCCGAGCCCGGGGTGCAGGGGAAGCGTCTCGTGGCGAGAGAGCAGACCGAACGTGTTTCCAGAGTCCCTGCTCGTGCGCAGTCTGTCAACACCCCAGGAAGGCATGTGGCCAGCCCAGAGCTGAGGGGAGGTGGGAGGGGAGTGTCTTCACCACTTGTCTCACCTGCCACACGGGGCCGCCCAGGGGTCAGAAACCCCGTTTCTTATCGCCGTTTCCTCGGCCTCACAAGGGCAGGGCCGCCAAAGCTTGTGTGTTTCACCTACGGCTTCGGCATCCCAGCAACCAGCCCGACCGACCGTGGACCCCGTGGATTAAGTGGCTGTGTGGCCGCGTCCAGTGGAGCCGATCTTCAGAGGGGCCCTGGGTGCCCAGAGGTGCCTTTGCGAAAGGCAGGTGCCGGGGGACGGCTTCTTTTCTCATTCCCGAGTCACCATAATTCTTCTTCCCGGGCTGGTCCGGCCCAGCCCCCTCAGGCGGGGGCTGGCCAACACCCACCTGCACCTTCGCAGGGAACCAAACGCTTCCATGGACACCACCCACGGGCCCGTTTCACACATGGGGAGACTGAGGCTGGGGGGCACAGGTGACACGCCCCGGGCCTCCCTGACAGGGAGCGGGAAAGCTGGAGATTGAGCGGTGACCTTCCTGATTCCAGAGCGGGGGCCCCCCGCCCCCCACGCGCGGCACCCTGGCTCCGCCTGACTCCGTGGCGCGGCCCTGACGCGTCATCAGCCCGGGTGACAGCCCGCCCAGCACGGGCACAGAGGTTTAATTTCGGCCATTTGTGTGAACAGAAATTACTCACTAAAGTGTCATTTGGTAAATTCCGGTCTTTGCAAGCAGTTAATTCGATGAAGACAAGGCCCGGCCAGGAAGCAGCCGCCCCGCCATCCCCTCGCGGCCAGCGCCCCCACATAACAGAGAACGCTCCTTGAGTCCCAGGCTGCTTTAAATTCACAGCCCTTCACCATTATGTCAAGGACAGTCGTTATGTGACCGGAGAAAATGTTCCCCGTCTAGAAAAATAAAACACCACCTTGTGTGCTGGATTAGCGTTTTCTACCGCACGTTAAATGGAGAGTCTTTAAGGAGCGTGATCTCTGAATTATGTGGTTTGACGACTCTTTAGCCACGCTGGCCGGGACAACTATTTATCAGCCCAGAGAAGCGCAGCCCAGCAGACCCCACCTTATGTCTCCCGGGTCCCCTCAGAGGCTTCTGCCCAAGCCGGGGAACCCCACCCCGAGTGCCCCGGGGCCGGGCAGGGGCTGGTGTGGGGGAGCCGGTCTCGGGTCAGCACTGAGACCGGACCAGGCACCCACCTCCCTGGAAACTGTCGTGTGACAGAGAGTCAGGGTTAGAGGTCCTTTTGTTTTCCCCCGTCAGCCTTCTCCACTGGCCTCTGGCTCTCTCCAAGTCATGGACCCTGCCAGCAAAGACTTGGCCACCGGACAAAAGCTCTCCTCTCGGGCGAGTGGCCCCAAGGTCTGGCCTGGGGCTGGGGCCTCACAAGCTTTCTCGAGACGCAGCTAAGCCAGGAGCCCCTCCGCTGGCCTCTGTCAGCCTCGTCCGACGGTCCTGCCCCACCCTGTCCCCTCCCTTCCGGGCCTGAGCTCGGCTGAGGGACAGAGGAGCCACGTACCAGACATGGTCTCAGAAACCCCAGCTCAGCCCCGTGTCCCAGGGATTTCTGGCGAGCGTCCCGGTGCCAGGACCGAGAACTCGAGAATAGGACGTGACGGGTCCCCATCCTCCAGGACGGAGCAGAGCAGCAGGGACATGAAGCAGCGCGTCCTCACTCAGGACAAGCCCAGGCGGCGGACGCAGCCCCGCCTGGAGGAGGATCCTGGGGGACAATCAGGGGTCTCCCGTGCGCACGAGACTTAAGGCTGCCGACAGCGGTGCAGACGTGGGGCGGCACGCGCAGCACCTGGGACGCAGGGACGGGGCAGAGGTCAGCGGCGGGCGGCAGCGAGAGGTTGGTCCCAGAACAAAGGCATCTCTGTTGCCGGGACTGGGGACCCAGAGCTTGCCCTGCATGTGGCGGGGACCAGGACGGCTCTGTGACTTAGGAGGACGCTGCCTTCTCGGGCCCTGACCCGGAGCCCCGGCAATGTCCCTGCGTGTCTGGGCTCCTCCTGCCACACCAGGGAGAGGAAAGCAGGGGGGTCGCGGGAGGCTGGAGGCCATGGGCAGCCGTCCCGGGGACCGCGACGTTCTCCCAGGTCCCCCTTGGCTGCGGGATGACTCATCCTTCTGCAGCCGTGACACGGGGTCTCACGGAAGCACAGAGAGGCCACGTACGCCTCCCGGGCCACGGCGGTGCGCGCGATCTGGGGGGCGCAGCATAGACGTCCGAGGGAACACGGCCTCGCTGGCTCCAGGGCGCTGCCCCTCGGCCACTTCAGGGAAGCCACGGCCCCCACTGAAATGATCCAAAAGGCGCCCCGGGTGCCCGGTGTGCGAGGATGCTGGCCTCAAAGCAGGGAGGGAGGAGAGGGGAAGAAGGCCTCCACCCCAGCACCCGGGAGCGCCCCGGAGCATGAACCGTCAGCCCCACGCAAAGGGAAGCTCCTCCCGGGATGTCAGGGCCCGGCCCTGGGGAACCAGGGACAGAGGGGGAAGACCAGGCTCTCCGTCCGGGTCCTGTCGGCCTGCCAGAGGAGAGAAGGGGCCGAAGACAGCGTCCTCGTCCCCGGGGACGCAGGGTCTCCGCAGCGAGAAAACAGAAAGGCAGACGTGCTACGGGAGCAGCCCAGCCCGTGGCACTGAAGCCACCGGACAACAGTGTCCCCCCCGCCCTCCTGTGCCGAGTGGGAAAGCCCGGGTCCTGCCCAGGAACCAGAGCCGGCGTCCCCCTCTGTGACACACCTGTCTGCGTGGCTCTTGCGGCCCGCCTTCTTTCTCCACGCGACGGCCTCCTTGAAGGCCGTGCCGGTGCCAAGCCCCAGGCCTGGCATACAGGAAGCGCTCAATACTGAGCACCGAGCCGTGGAACCGTGTGCGATCAGGCCCACGTGGGAGCTCACGCGGCAGTGCCCCAGCCCTTCCCCCTTGGCTCACCTTATGCCCAAGATCACCTTCTGCTCCGATTCCGGAGACGCCGCCTGGACGAGCCAGAGGACCACAGTCCCAAGAACGTCACCGGCAGGTCCTCGCCGCCACAGCCGCCTACCGGACGTGCTTTCCCCGGAGCGCACACTGAGCGCGGGTGACCGCAGCAGGCGGGAGGCCCAAGAGCCAGAGCGGGCCTCTGGGAGCCGGGACTCCGGCGCGGGGGGCACGCGGGCGGTTAACGCAGAAGGGCCGCCCTCGGGTCCAGGCCGGGGCAGACCCCGAGAGCATTTCCCCCGGTGATCACGGAAATTCTGTCCAAGAGGGAAAGGGCCGCATCAGACCCGTCTGGACGACAGGCCAATGAGAGTTGTCAGGCGCCGAGGGACGCGGTTGTTTGTTTAATTTTCTTATCTGCTTCTCATTCCAAGAGACCGAATCTGGATACGCACAGTGGGAAGATATTTTTAAATAGACTGAACGGTGGCATTCGAATGAAAACTTTTGCTTGGAGATTTTTCAAGTTCCCTTATGTGCCAAAAGAGACACTTAATTTTTTTTTTTTTAGCTGTTTTTATTCTTTAACTTATTGATTGATTTGGTTACCCAAAAAGTATAGGAGCCCATCTTTTGGGCACCGAGAAAACTGCTATGTGCACCTGCAGCCTGAAGAGCCCAGGTCACCGTCACCATCACCACCGGGACCCACCGCATAAGGCCCCCGGTCCCCCTCACGCTCAGAGCTGGGGTTTGTACCTCGTGCTGTCTCCTGCGGCTGCCACAACACGTCACCCGCCCGGTGACCAGAAGCAACAGCAACTTCTCACCCGGTTTGGAGCCACAGGGTCTGAGATCAGGCCGTCAGCTGCTGTGCTCCTTCCCGGGGCCCAGACGCACCGGCGCCCTTGGCCCCCAGGCCGCCTCTGCCATCGCGGCGGCCGCGGAGAATCTCCACGTCTCATTCCCTCTCTGCTGGTCTCAGTCTTACTCATGTGTCTGCGCACACACACAGGTGCACACGTACACACACATGCACATGGGCGTGCACACACACACACACCTCTGCTTCCCTTATCACACCTTCTCTGACACACACCCTCAGGCCCCCAGTCGGGAAGATCCTTGGGATAACCTGGGGCCCGTCCAAACAATTCCGGATAATCTCCCCGCATCAAGAACCTCAATTCAACCGCAGCTGAGGTCACAGATTCACAGGTTTAGGGCATCAGGACGCGGCGTCTGGGAGGCCGGGATCCCATCCGACACCGGCCCCAGTCCAGCCCCCGGGCCTCGCGGTGCCCTGCAGACATTTACTCTCCAGAGCACACCCCCCCACTGGACAGATGCCCCATCCAGACGGCCCTGCACCGGGGGCCGCCCCTCCCTGGCCCTCAGTCTCCCTCTTATGCCAGGAAGGCTGTGGGCTCCGACGGGTTTCAGGATGCTTCCCGCCCCAAGGCCACCCAGTCTACAGGCTGACCAGGGAGGGCCCAGCCTGGCAGTGGTTGGCAGATGGCGAGCAGACAGCCGTTTCCAGAGAGAGGCCGTTTGCCCAGGACCCCGAACTGGTAACGGCGTACAAGTCCCCGGCTTACAAACCCCAGCTGAATCAGCACGCACCCAACGTGGGCGCAAGCCCTGCTCCACGGAGCCTCCTGAGGAGAGCCACCCTTGGGGGCCAAGGAAAGGCCTGCTCCCGCCACGACCGGCAAGCTCCTCGCGGAGACCGGGCGGGGCCAGAGGGGTGCCTGGGCTCTGTGACAGGTCACCTGCGGGGTGACACAGAGGCAGAGGAAGGAAAGGGGCGGTGGTCGGCCGGGGCTGCGGGGACGGTGACCGATCCGGAGGTTGGCAGGCCGTCCAGCCACGGGCAGCGGGCGGGTCCTGACCCTCCTGAGCCTCAGGCGTCCTGGCTCCGAGACCGTGGTGGCAGAACAGCCCTCGCTTCGCTCAGCCAGGGACGACCTGGGGTGACGTCTCCCCTGACCTCTCGACCCGGTCTGACCAGTCTTCACCAAACCTCAGAACACACTCCTACTGGCTCGTACGTTGCTAGAGTAAAGGGCAACCCCTCACAGTAAAAGTTGCTGGCCGACGACAGGAGTCTCTACCGGGGGGATTTGTGTGCGCGTTCCACCCATAAAGCTGAGAACAAGTTTTCTTTTCTACAAGGATCTCTGCCGCACTCAGCCCCGGGAAGGAGAGCTGACGGACCGGCCATCCCGGGGACCGGGGGTGCTGTCGACCAGCGTGAAGACCCACAGGGACAGAAATTCGAGATGGAGACCGTGACAGTCAAACGTTCTGATGGGAAACTGGATTTTGCTACAGAAGCCAGGGCGGTCACTGCTGGGAGTGTGAAGGTCGCACCTGCAGGCACCGAGGTCACCCTTGGCCCTGATGCTGGAAAAGGCCACTTCTGAGGGCCCGGTCGTCCCGGGTTCCTCTCTAGGCGGCTTTTACCTGCAAACACCTGTGTCCTCAAGTGAAGGGTCAGTGTCACAGGGATGGACGGGGACAAGGCTGACGCACACAGGGGGCGAGTGGGAGTGGGGAGGACGCAGTTGAGCCTGCACGTGGCGCCAGGCAGGTCCCGGCAGACTTCCCGGAGGAGGAGTTTGGAGAAACCGCCACCCCTGGGGCGCAGACAGGGCAGTTGAGCCCCGTGTCCCGTTTTTTGCCTCTCCCCAGGTCCCGGGCTCTCAACCCCCGAAGGCTAGCTGGGTTCCGTCTCGTTCATCCCCGTATACCCAAGGCGTAGCAAAGTGCCCAGCACACAGCAGGTCCTCAACACGCACCAGCTGGTTGAAGGAAGCAAGGAATGGATCAATTCCGGAGCACGCCATCGGGGCTCTCAACAGGCTCTCAGCAGGAGATCCCACAACCCAGCCCTCCTCCAGCAGCCCCAGCCCGACGCCTTCGCGTGCGGACTCTTCTGGTCGGTCTGGGCACGCTTTACTCCCCGCTGTTCTGATGGCAAGCCGCCCTGGGGGTGAGAGCCACACCACCAGGTGACTGCTGCTGGGGCTCTCTGGACGGCTCCCTCTCGGCCCACGGCCCCCATCAGCCACCGAGCACTCTGCATTCCACCTTCCTGCGCCCTTCTGGGGCCTTACACCAAACCCCTCCCCCTGCGCCTCAGCCCGCCCTGACTCCAGACCTGCCCCCACCCCAGCCGGCCCTGCCTCCAGACCCTAACCCTTAGACCAAACCCCGCCCCCCCACCTCAGCCGGCCCCGCCTCCAGCCCTGCCCCCTTAGACCAGACCCCGCCCCACCCCACCCCAGCCCTGCCCCCTTAGACCAAACCCCGCCTCACCCTCAGCCGGCCCCGCCTCCAGACCGGCCCCCTTAGACCAAATCCCGCCCCCACCTCAGCCGGCCCCGCCTCCAGACCTGCCCCCGTGCGGCAGGCAGTTCCCACCACCTATGCTGCAGGAACCAGCAGGCCGATTTCAGAATCGGACAGTGCCTGTCACGGTTGCCCTTGACAACCACAGCACACACCGCCACCCACCCCCCCACCCCCCACCACCAAAGGGTCTGGCGTCCAGGGAGGGGATCAGTCCTGAGACACAGAGTTTTCCCAGCAGAAGGAGAAGCTGAGAGAGTGGCAGAAACTCCCAGTGCCTCGGTGATGGGTGCAAAATCCACCCACAAAAGTTGTGACGCCCCTGCCTCTGAGAGGCGGGGCTCACCGCCCCTGCTGAGTGTGGCTGCACTTGGTGGCCGGCTGCAACCAACAGAACGTGGCCACGGCACGCGCGCCCTCCAGGGCGGCTCTGCCCTCTCGGGGGAGCCCGCGGCCGCCTCCAGAGGACACTCAGCATCTCCGCCGAGAAGCCTCCGCGCTGTGGACGGACAGGTGACTGCGGTCCTGCACACCCTGACCAGAACTTCAAGGGAGACTGAGCCAAGCCAGGCGGGAGAGCGGCCCCCAGGCCCCCTCCCGCGGAAACCGCGTGGGAAGACACCCGTTTATTGTTCAGGCCGCTAACTTCTGGAGTAATTCGGCTGGATGGATGGGTGGACAGGTATACCGCCGGATGGATATGTGGTTGCGTGGATGGGCGGATGGATATACAGACGGATAGGTCACGGGCGGTGGATATACGGGGGGATGATGGGTGGGTGGGTGGTTGAATGGATATATAGATGGATGGATATATGGGATATATGGCCGGGTGGATGGACGGGTGGGTGGGTAAGTGAAAGGCCACCTAAGGTCCTGACAGCTAAGGCCCCCCCAGAACTCTGCCATCAGGTAACCCCTGGAGAGGAATAACGGGGCCCTTCCTCTCTCCAGGGCAGCAGTCACGGACCCTCGAGGGCCACGGGACACCGGCACACACAGAGCTCCACGTTTTGAGTGGCACATGGCCTGCCTACCCGCCCACAGGGGTGGGCTCTCAGCGGCCGTGTCTCTGCAAGTCTCTGCCGCCTGGCCAGAGCTGTGTGGTCCTGACATGAACACCTGACCCAAGGTGCGCCTCTACGTTGAACAGACACGGAGACTCAGCATTTTGGAACCAAGTCGGATCAAAGGTCGGGCGCTCTGGAGGTTCCACACGCTCCCGCTGATTCGACCAAGTTGCCGTGCTGCCACGCTCGTCGGAGACAGTTTTGGTCAGCTGCAGCTATGGGGTCCTTTGGGCCGCACGACAAACCCACGAGAAAGGTTTTATTACGCCCATTTCACAGACACAGAAGCCAAGGAGCGGAGGGGAGAACCGACCTGTCCAAGTCCGCGGCTACTCAGTAAGGAGAACTCTAACGCCTCGCCTGTGCCAGTATCCCCCCCGGTCCTCACGAGAGCCCTGCTGGACCACCCGAGCAGGGATGTTCACCCCCAATCTGCGGATGAGGAAACCGAGGCTCCGCGAAGAGAAGGGACTCTCCAAGGTCATGCAGGAAGTCAGAGACGGAGCTGGGGCTCAAGCCAAGGTCTTCAGACCCTCAGGCAGGGATCCTCGGCCCCGTCCGCCCCTCCGTGCCTGGCCCTATTCCCGGGGCCCCCGCAGCTGCTTCCGCAAAGTGCTGGATGGTGTCCCCTGAATCTACCCAAGGACCCAGGGAGACAACTCATCCGGCCCCTGAGCCGCTTCCTGAACAAGCAGAGGCAGAGCTGCAGGCCCCAGACCAGGGGGAGGGGTCGGCGGCATCCACGGCACCCACCCTGGTCCAGCCAAGTCCCACCCCGCTTACGATACTCCCAGGGTGGCACGCCTGTCCCTTCCGCGCCTGGAGGCCTCGGTTATGACCATCCGGTGTGGGGCTGGAAAGCTGGGTGCCCTCTGGGTGATGCGGGCACTCACCCCAGAACAACGGGGCACGGGGGGTGACAGGATTCCGTCAGAGTCTGCGGGGTGGACGGTGGGAAGCCAGGGCTCAGGGGACCGGGGAAGCAGGGAACTGCCATCGGGGGCCCAGGAGAGAAAGGACCAGCCTGGACGTAGCCCCCGTCAAGGCGCCAGCCCCAGGCAGCGACTCCCCCCCACCCCCAGCAGTGGACAGGAGGTGGCCCTGACCTCTGGTCCCTGTGCCAGCTATCCCAGCCCAAGGGACATCCCAGCTAGAAGGTGACGGGAAAGATGAAGTTGTTTGGAACTGAGCAGGAGATGAAAACCGACAATACAGAGAAGAGACTTTTTATTAACGGGGCGGGCAGGACACCTACTAATCCCTAAGAGTGCACCCAGAAGCTGAGGGCCTGCCGGAGACCTCATCCTGGAACGAGAGAATCTTCCAGGAGCGTGAACCAGCCGGCAGAGCTGGATGTCATGCCACCGTCTGCCTACAGCCACCCCAGCCACCCCATCCAGCTCACTCTGGGCGTGGGACCCTGTTCGAGAACCACCCGTCTGGGCGGCGGCATCAGTGTGGGTTTCCGAACTGGGCTGATCCAAGTTCAAACCCTGACCAAGCCCTTTTCCAGGGAAACTTGGGTAAGTCCTGGAACTTTCTGCTCTGTGGGCATCTTAGAGATAAGACAAGGGTCACGATCTCACCCTGGAGGTTATGGTCAGGGTCAAAGAGGACAAAGCGTTGAGGGGTTTCTACACGTGGGGCACCGCCCAAGGTTGTTGGGGGTCACGCCTGCTCTGTGCGGCCCCCGCAGACAGGGCCACCCTCCGCGATGCCCTCAGCTGGAAGGACTTCCACGCGTCCGGGGCGACGGGACAGGGGCACGCTGACATCTGCACCAGCGCAGCCTGGGTCCCGGCACGCTGAAGCTGCCGTTAGGACAGGAAGCCTGCAGAGGGAGGTGGCTGCACCCGCTCCCGCCCCCTAGCCACACCCCAACCCCGGGCTGGCCCTGCCCGCCCACGGCTGCAGGGCTCCTGACAGCCCCAGAAAGGCGGTGGGCTCCTGGGTGAGGCCCTCTTTGGTGGGCCGGCCCTAGAAGGGCAGGGCCAGGAGCGCTCTGTCTGCAGGCCGCCCAGCAGCCGGGGACGAGCCCTCCGTGCCCCACAGCGTCCACCGCAGCAGCCACGCGGGATGCTAGGGGCCCTGTGGCCCCCGCTGTGGAGACAGTGACACTCACTGCAAATGGGTCACGAACCACCCCAGGGAAAGACTGTAAAGCACACCCACGGCAAAGCTGTCCCGAGTGGCTACAACTTACCGGTGACATTTCAAGGGGGCATGCCCTCGGGGGCACGGGACGCAGAGAAGCCACCGCCATCTGTTGGCGCCGGCTGCTTTCAAGCCGCTGGGGGCAGGAGGGGGGTGCCTGGGGCCTCCGGCAGGGTAGCCGGCCCCGCAGTCCCCCGGCACCCCCATTTAGGTGTGAGAACTGCGGGGACCGCTGAGGCACGGTTTCCCTCTGGGCTCCTGAGATGGAGACAGGGCGTGAGCACTGAAAGGGGGTAAACGTGGGCAGCAATGACCCACCGGCCGTCCACCCGCACCCGATCCAGGTGGGAAGGCTCCCACCCCGGGAGGGACGGCAGAGGGAAGAGGGGCCTCGGGGTCCCCGCCCCTGCCCTGGGCCCAGAGAAGGAGTGACAGGGAACAGGGGGTCTGCGGCTGGGACTGCAGGCCCAGGGAGGCGTGGGCAAGGGTCCTGGGGGGAGCCAGGTTCTCAGCGTGCCCGGGTTGAAGAGTCGGGCAGAGGCTGGGCAGCGGCCCCTGTGAGCAGACAGGCAGGGAAACCCACCGTTAGAAATGAGCTCACTCCTTGGCCTGGCGCCCGGACTCAGAAACTAAACCCAGTTCCAGAGACCGAGAGCATCACGCTTTTCCCCCACCAACGTGGTGACCGTACAATCCCATCCCCACCACGCAGACAAACGCCAAGCATCCTCTCGGTTCCCGGACCCGGGCCACTCGGGCAGGCGCTGACCTGGGCACCGCAGCCCGGCTGGCTGGCCGCGCCTGGGTCTCGTCCTGCGTGTACACAAGCTGGTCTAGTCTCAACTGTGAGCCAAACGGGACGACATCCCCAAACGGCCCCCGTAAAAGTAACGGTCTTACAGTTGGGAACATCTATGCCGCCGGGTCCGATATCTCACCCAGCACAGGAAGCCCCGCTGAACCACCCTCCCGGGCAAAACGTGTCCTGTGCCCGAGTGACCCCGGGGGAGCAGGACCGCGTCCTCCTCAGCCCCCCTCCCTTGCTGTACGAGGTCAGACTGTGGGACACAAGGGCTCTGGCCCAGATTGCAACGCCTCCCGGCCCGTGATCACAGCCACCAGCCCGGGTTCTGCTTCAGAAGCCACACCGGAAAACAAAACCCCAGCTGACACCTGCTGTCTGTGAGAGGCAGAACGATACCACCACCCGCCCCCAGAGGCCCGCGGCCTAATCCCCTGGTGCCCAAGAGTGTGGCCTTCTACTTAGCTGGTGTGATTACACTTGGAAGCTGGCGGTGCGGAGACCGTCTGACTGTCCGGGAGGGCCCAGCGTCGCCACGCGGGAAGCGAGGGCTGGAGGAGAGGGGCCCACCCAGGCCGAGGTCAGCGGGGAGGGGGCCGCCCCGCAGGCAGAACGGGGCCGGGAGCCCGCGAGAGCCCGCGAGAGCCCCTGCGAGAGCCCACGAGAGCCCCCGCGAGCCGGAAAACACTGGGGCCGCCCTGCCCACACCTTGATTTTGGCCTGCCGACACGTGGGGCCTCTGGAACCACAAGGCGAGTTCACATGGTTCCAGACCACAAGCTGTGTGGTCACCTGTTAGGGCGGCACGAGGAGGGGAACGCCCACCCTCACGGGCCCCCGACAAGGCGGAGCCAGATCCCGGCCCACCCCCGGCTTCTTCAACCGCTGCCCGCAAAACATCATCCCCAGGCTCTCGCTGACCCCGTCGTCCCCTGGGTAAACTCTGGTGCCCACGTTCGCGCGCCTCGTCACGTGGCGACCTCACGCCATGGACGTGTGACCCCGTCACGCCGGCTCAAGTCCAGGAAGGACTGGGGGTCTTGGCCTCCCTTGGTCCGAACGGCCCTCCTCTCACCTGCGTCCACCCCGTGACGGCCCCGTCACGCCGACAGCCACACGCCCCTCATCCCGCATGCGTGTGCTTGGGATTTAAGAGCCAAACGTAGGGGGCTCACGTTTCTTCTCCTCAACCTCAAACTTACTTTTCCTCCTCAATTCTGACCCATCTAAGTCACCTTGGAGCCTGACTTCCAGGGTGAGAAACCAAGCAGGCTCCCCTGCAGGGCCCCACACCCACTGTGTCCCTTCAGACCACCCCCGTCCCCACCGGCCCGCTGAGGCTGGAGGCATGGCCCACACAGCCACCCCTTTCCTAATCCCCCCCAAAAACAAGCACAGCCCGAAGACAAAAAATAGGGGGTTTTCTGATGATACCTAGGAAGAAATACGGAGGAAGTAACCAGTACTAAACTTGAGGACGTGGAAGTGTTCCCAGAATCCCACAGGCCCACGCAGCGTGGCCCCTCTGAGACCATCGTGAGATGCCTGCAGGCGTCTCCTGGACTTTAAGCCCTGAAGATGCACGGAAGAGCCCCCCTCCGCCCCCGACGCCCCCACACCCCCGAAAGAGTCAGCCACTTTCCCTGAGCGAAGATGCTGCCTTACCGAGGAGGTCGGGGCCCCCCCGCCTCTGGCGGGCAGCTCGCACCCGCGTCCCCCGCACCGTGAGAGCCTGAGGTCACTAAGGTTCTGGTTAGTACAGGACGAGCCCTCTGCAAATCCCTTCACAGGCACTAAGCGCTCAGACACTTGGCATGACCCAAACCGCGGCTGGGATCGCCCTCGACTGACTAACAAAAGTGCTCCCAGAACTGCCCAGAGCCAGATGAAGCCCTGCAGAACTTCATCCTGCTTCACCCCGTCCAGTCTGGCCGCTGAGGTTCAGCTCAGCCCAGGACGAGCCCCTCCTTCCCAGAGGATGGGGGAGGGGGCGGGCAGAGCGCAAAACCACGTCCCTATAACAACTACAAGACAACTCCACCTTCCCAGGGGCTCACGTCTTCAGTAGACACTTCTCCCAAGACACCCAGACGCACAAAAAGACGCTCAGCGTCACTGATCCTCAGGGAGATACACGTCACAACCACGAACCACCATGCGACGACGCCCACGCCCGCCAGAGTGGCTAACATCAACACCGCGACCAACAGCAGGCGCCGGCGAGGATGCGGAGAAAGGGGAACCCCCGCGCACGGCTGGCCGGGGTGCAAACTGGGGCAGCCACTCTGGAACGGGGTGGAGGGTCCTCAGAAAGGTGAAAACGGAACTACCCTACGACCCAGGAATCCCTCCCCTGGGTGTCTACTCCCCAAAATGAAAACATTAATTCAAAGATCCACGCACCCGATGTTTACGGCAGCACTATCTACAACGGCCGAAACACACGCATGCACGCACACACGCACGTGCACACGCCAGAAGGCTACTCGGCCATGGAAAGGATGAAGTCTTGCTGTGCCTTGCAAAGACGTGGATGGGCCTAGAGAATATGCTAAGTGAGATAAACCAAACACAAACACCACGTGATTTCACTCAAACGTGGAATTTAAGAAACAAAACCAACGAGCACAGGAGAAGGGAGAGCGCGGCCAAGCAAGAAACAGACGCTTGCCTGTGGGGACCACGCCGGCGGTTACCAGGGAGGGTGGTGGATGGAGCAGGGGACGGGGGCTGAGGACGCCCTCGTGGCGGGCGCCCGGTGCTGTTCGGAACCCCTGTGTCGCCCGCCTGAAACTAACATAACACCGTATGTTAATTACGCCGGAACGAATAAATAAACACAAAACCCCTCTGAGTTTAAACACGCAAAAGACACACTCGCACATGATTTTTAAGCATCTTCGCCGCGAATTAAGAGAAGACACGCTAAGTGGAGGAAGCCAGACACCAGCGGTCAGACATGGTGGGGCTCCGTTTACATGAACTATTCACAACAGCTACGTCCTGGACCCGGAAAGCAGACTGGCGGTTGCTGGGGGCTGGCGGAGGGAGAGGACGGAAGAATCAGTGGGTCCAGGATGTCCTTCTGGGGGAGACGGAACGTCTTGGAACCAGAGAGAGGTGACGGCTGCGTGACACCGTACGTTCACTGAATGCCATCGAATTGTTTGCTTTAAAACAGTTCGCATTATGTAATGTCACTTTTTAAAAAAAATTTTTAACGTTCATTTTTGAGAGAGAGAGAGACAGAGCGTGAGTGGGGGAGGGGCAGAGAGAGAGGGAAACACAGAGTCTGAAACAGGCTCCAGGCTCCGCGCGGTCAGCCCAGAGCCCGAGACGGGGCTCAAACCCACGAACCGTGAGATCGTGGCCTGAGCCGAAGTCGGATGCCCAACTGACTGTGAGCCCTGTGGGCACCCCTGGAACTTTAATTTTTTTTTATATTTTACTTTTAAATAATCTCTATTCCCAACGTGGGGCTCAAACTTAAAACCCTGAGGTCAGGAGTCACGTGCTCTATTGACTGAGCCCCCCCGGGCACCCCTATGCAACGTGACTTTTCACACAATATTTAAAAGTCTCGTCTCCACTTGGAACCCAACGACTCACCTTCATCTTTCCGAAGCCACGCTGAAATGGGCAAAGCGGCAGGAGGCCGAGGGCTGGCGTCAGTGGGCCCGGCTCTGCCGCAGCAAATGCCCAGACTGGGGGGCCCCGACGTACGCCACAGAAGTCCACTTGTCACACTTCCGGATGCTAGAGGCCCACGATCAAGGTGCCAGGTTTGGAGCCTCCCGGCTGGCCATGCCACCGTGTGCCCGCGTGGCGGCAGGCGGGAGGCGGCCGTCTGGGGTCTCTCTCCTAGGGCACTAGGCCCATCACGGGGCCACGCCCTAGTGGCCCAATCACCTCCCCAAGGTCCCGCCTCCAAATGCCACCACGCTGGGGTCAGGCTTCCACAGGGGAAGCGGGTGGGGGCACGGACTCAGTCCCGGCAGAGCGTGAGGCAGACACGTGTGCACGGAGCCCCCTCCTGGGACAGACGGACGGAGTGTGCAGTGAAAGGAATGAACGTGTATGTGCGAACACACCTACTAAAAGCTCACGGTCCACCCGGGGAAGCGGGCGGGGAGGCTTCTCAGGAGAGCCCAGGAAAGTCTCCAAGCTCAAGGCCGCAGGGCCCTGGAGCCGGGAAGGGCGGGGCCCGAGCAGGAGGCAGCGATCTGGGCCTCGGGCGAGGCGGTGGCAAGAGGCGCGGCAGACCGGCCGCGGGGGCTGAAGCGCAGGGGCCCACGGGGTCGGATCCGGGGACGCCGAGGGGGACTCGGAGGGGACGGCCGAAACAGGCAGCAGGCGCGGCCGCGAGACCAGAGAGAGAATCCGAGCACGGGTCACCCCGACCACCGCGGTGGGGACAGGCAGAGCCCCGCGCCCCGGGCCCGCCGCCAGGGCCCGAACTCGCTGGGCTTGAGCGGTGCTCACGGGACGCAGCGTCAGGGGCACACTTAGGCAAGACCAGGCGTGCGCACGGACACCCGCCGCGGGGGAACAACACTCGTACTCGCGCTTTCTGGTGCTTCCCGCTCTGGCGTCGTCTGTGTCGTTAAAAAGAGAAAAAGACGCCACAGCCCACCGGCACGGTTGCACGCAGCCCGTGCCTCCACGGTGACTGCCCCACTCTCCACAGACGCCCCTCAGGGGCCCCCGGAGGCTGGGGGAGCAGGTAGGGGCGGGCAGGCGGCAGAAGCAGGGTTTGAGAGCCCCCGGGAACTCCCGCTCCCCCCAGTGGTGGACGCACGGCCGGGACGGGGGTCCGTCACCCATCCGGCGCGAGGGGCCTACTCCACCTGTTCCCAGCAGACAGGGACGCACTTTGTGCAAATCGGAGACTAACGTCACGGCAGGAAAAAGGGCCAAAGGCTCCAAGCGGCGACTCCCAGGAAGACAAAGAATGTGCCAAGGACGCAGCTTGTTAACCTGAGCCCGTGCCCAACCCCCAGCCCAGCGCCCCGGAGCCGCCCGCCTGCAGGGGTGGGAGGCCGAGGGAGGAGAGGAGACTCTGAGAAAAGACTTCTCAAATTATGAACGAGCGCCCCGGTAATCATCTTTGAGAGACACAAGAGGGCCTGATTCCTTTTTAATTACTTTGGGCGCTCGCCTGCCTCTCTGATGAAGTCCCCCAGCAGGGCCAGCGCCGCGGGGCTCCTGGGGGTGTGCACACGAAGACATGCTCAGCCCCCCCCCCCCCCCCCCCCCGAGAGCAGAGGGACGCGGGGTAACGTGACAGTGCGGACTCACAGGGACGAGGATGCCAGTGTTTGGAGGGCGGGAAGGGGCACCTGTGGACACACGTCAAGACTGAACTGCTCGCGCTCTGACCCGCCATTTCCACACGTGCATATTTCCTGAAGGAAACACCTGGAAAGTGTGCCGGAAGGGGAAAGGCCGACAAGCGGGTCGCGGCCGCCACGATCACTCACCTCCGCTCGCGGGGTACCGGGCGTGGACGCAGCAGGTGAGGGCCTGGCTCTGGTCACCGCCGGCGTCCCCCGTGCGGGATGCGTGTTGTCCCTGCTGGGGGGGGGAAGGGACGATGCCTCAGGCCCTTCCCACGGCGCCACAGGCCTGCGCTTAGGACGGCGCGTGACCCCGCGACCGCCTCCCGCAGACACGTCTGGAAGCGTTCACGGAAGCAGTGAGTGCCTGCTGGGTTTCTACCGTGCGCCAGGCGCCGTGCCAGGCGCCGGACGCAGAGCTGATTAAAACAGACAAAAGCCTTTGTCCTTGAGGCGCCGGCGACCCGGGAAGCGGGACCGCAGGGCGAGCAGGCTGGACGGCAGCAGCGTCAGGCACGATGACGGCTCTGCACCCACCCTTGCCAACGCAGGGCAGGGCACCCGCTGGGCCCTCCTGCGGCCTGTGCGGCCCGGGGGGCCGGGCTCCCGGTTTGCGGGCCAGCCTCCCGGGGCCGGTGCACAGCCGCCCGGCAGAAATGTCTGCTGACCACGCGGACGGGCACCAGAGAGTAAAAAGACGAGGCCACGGAACGACACGCTTCCTCCTCCCCTAGGGTGCAAGTGTCCTATATGTTTTTATGACACAAGTGACGTCCTTGAAACCCCGCAACAATTTAGAGGCACCACTGGTGAGACCCCCCCCCCCCCCCCCCCGCCGCGAGGTCCCACCCTTGAGAAGGGGTTCTTGACCCGTGACCCGTGCTCGGGCTGCTTCCCCTCGACAGGCGTCCCCAGTCGCTCTGCCGCGACTCCTCCACTCGCTCTACACGCTCCTCAAAGGCACAAGTGCTCGGTCTTCCCTCTGATCGCCGTCCGATGCCCGCGTCAGCCCCCCGAGGACACGACCTTCACAGCTGAGCTTCCCTGCGCACAGCTGACGCTAAGTCTGGGCACGGAGATGAGGACCGTTTTCCCACCAAGGAGCGACCACAGATACGCCCGGCTCCCCCTCCCGCGCGCCCACCCCGCCACCCTCCTCCCCCGAGTCGGCCCCTTTTGTGCCCTTGGCATTCTAGAGCTCTGGTCCAGAAGACCCGTTTCCGTATCTCACGGGTCTGGGGGCCAGGACTCGGGAGGATGGTCTAGGCCTCGCAAGAGGACCCATCAAAGCTGAGGTCCTCGCCCGGCCGCACCCCCGGCCGAGACTGGGGCCTCCGGGCCCCCAGGGTGCCGGAGTCCCTGCGAGTCCACGAGACGCGGGACACGCGCTTGCTGAAGGTAAGACAGCACGAGCAAATCAAGGAGCACTGGTTGTGCCTTTGTGTCCACTCGCGTTCTTAAAGTTACTGCCTCATTAAGACTCCCAGCCTTCAGCAACGGTTTGTCACCTGGAAACACTGACATACCTGACTCGTGGGAGGAGGCAGGAGGCTTAGCAAGAGCCACCTGGGCCTCCCCTCTGCGCAGGTCGACGTGGGGTGAGGGGGGTGGACGCGGGTAAGGGGGGCGGGTGGACG
>NC_064814.1:57672841-57722958 GCF_023721935.1 Panthera uncia
GGGTGAGGGGGGTGGACGCGGGTAAGGGGGGCGGGTGGACGTGGGGTAAGAGGGGGGTGGATGCCAGATAACTGTAGTAAGAGGGGCGGGTAGACCTGGGGTAAGGGGGGAGGGAGGCAGGTGGACGTGGGATAACTCGGGGGGGCGGCGGATGGATGTGGAGTAAGGGGGGGCAGGTGGACACAGGATAACGGGGTGGGGGGAGGTGGGTGGACGCGGGGTAACAGGAGGCAGCACGGCGGACACCACACCTGAGGTTGTACGTGGAGACAGGTGCAGCCCAGGAATCAGAGCTCCCCTCATGGCCCTAGGCGGGGCCTCAGAAACTTCACCCAGAAATGGAAATGGGACACAGCGCTGAGAGCAGGGTGGCCGTGATTACACCCAGAATACGTGGCCCGACCGCTGGACGAAAACCTCGCAGCCAGGTACACGGATCTGGGTGAAACTTCGGCGAGTCAACCCCAAGGAAAGTTCACAGCCCCTGCGCTGTTACCTATGGCTGCATACACGTTACACGCGCTGCCCCGAAACAGAGCCACTCACGACAACGAAAACTCGTTATCTTCCAGCCCGTGCAGGCTAGGGATCCAACCGCAGCTTACTGGGGGGTCCCGGCCCGGGTCTCTCACGAGGGCACAGCCAAGACGGGCCCCAGAGCTGCATCATCTGAAGCCTCGCCTGGGGCCGGAGGGTCGGCATCCTGGACGGCTCCCTCACCGCCCGGGCTCTCCGGAGGCTGCCTGGGTGTCGTCGCAACGCGAGAACAACGAGGAAACTGCAATGCCTCGTAGGATCTAATATCGGAAGTCGTGCACGGTCACGCTCGCCGTATTCTGTTCGTTAGAACAAAGTCACTAAGCCCAACCCGCGCTCAAGGGAAGTGGACTTAAGCCCAAGGTGGTACGCCCAAACATCGGTAGGTAGACTATAAATCCGCCCCGTTCCAGAAAAACAGACCTCCACGTCTGGGGCCCAGGGGTCCCGCGGCTCTAAAAGCAACTCTTTGTGACCGGTCTAGTGCAAATTCCGCCATTAACAAGCACTCCTCATACTCGCAGAGCACAAGTGCAACTGTGCACGGCTTACTCTGAATACAAATACAAATCACCTCGATATAACTGTCAACCAGAACACCAGATAAGGGGGCAAAACCCTGCAACGTAAAAGAGAAGGAATCAGATCGTTAAAGAGAAAAGCTGACTCCTAAGGGATTAGAAATAATCCTGAAAACAGGAGATGAGAAACCACCACCAACAACCCTAGTTAGTATCTTCAGGGAGAATCCAGGAGACATAGCATCTTGTATAAAATAAAACGATTCTACGATATTTAAGCACTCAGAGAACATGAAGGAACCCTTAGAGGTTAAAAATATATGGCCAAAAGTATTTTTAAAACATGTAAAAAGGCTGTTAAAAAGTCAAATCCAATAGCCCGGAAAACATTACCAAAAGAAAAGAGACAGCGGGGCGCCTGGCGGGCTCAGTCAGTGGAGCGTGTGACTCTTGATCTCGGGGCCGTGGGCTCGAGCCCCACGCTGGGTGTCGAGATCACTTAAAGTTAGATAAAAATTAACAAGAGAAAGTGACAGAAAGGTGAGAGGAGAAAATAAGAGGCAAACCAAAGAAGTCCGGGAGGCCCTGCAAACGCAGGGTAACCAGCAGGGCTCCGAGAAGACGGAGGGAGAAGATACCTTTTCAAGAAAGCTAGGGCATTTATCAGATTTGGACGACACGACTCTACTGAAAGTTCACCAGGTTTTCAAGCGTAATCGATGAAAACAAGAACACTCCATAAACGGTTCGCTGGGAAGTCTCAAAGCACCAAGGACAGGGGGCGCCTGGCGGGCTCAGCGGGTGAAGCATCTGGCTCTTGGTTTCCGCTCAGGTCATGATCTCACGGCTTGCGAGTTCAATCCCTGCGCCGGGCTCTGTGCGGACGACGCGGAGCCTGCTTGGGATCCTCTCTCCTCTCTCTCTCTGCCTCTCCCCCACCCGTGCTGTCTCTGTCTCTCTCAAAATAAATAATAAACTTAAAAAGAAAATCAAGGGTAAAGAGAACGCCCTTTGACATAAAGCAGAAGTTGGCAAACCATCTGTTTTTGTGAATGAAGTCGTCAGGCTTTTGTGAGAGGGATCGCTTCACCAATCTGCACGTCATCCTTGCACGGGGCCATGCTAACCTTCTCTGCGGCCTTCTGATTCTATTACACGTGCTGCCCAAGCATGCACTTCGTCAATAAAGTTTTACTGGAACACAGCCACGCCCGTCTGTGCCTTGTCCACGGCTGCTTTCGTGCTACCACAGCAGAATTAAGCAGTCGCAACAGAAGCCATTCAGCCCACAGAGTCTAAAATATTTCTCATCTGGCCCTTGACAGAAAAAAATTGCCGGCCTTTGCTCTGGAGAGAAAGCTTCCAGAAAAAGACTGCAAAACAGACAACAATTCACTCACAATAGAACAAATCAAGCCGGCACCAGGAACGTTTTGCAGCCTCGCCGAAGGCCAGAAGACAATGGGAAAATACCATCAAGGCACAGAAGGGAAAATCGCGTTTGTCCTAAAACTCTACGCTCATCTGGGCTATCCACACCGTCCAGCCCGTCCACACCATCCACGCTATCAAATGCTAGGAGAACGTCAGGGCACCTTCGAGTGCTAATGGATGCCAAAGACTCCCCTCCCGTGTACCTTCTCAGGGAGCCGATTGAGGACGTGCTCCGGACAAACGAGGGAGTAAATCACTCAACAGAAGACAGTCCCTGCACAAGGCAGCGTGACGTGCCTGGAAAGCACTCAGTGAAGACTGGAGCCAGAAGGCGGACATGTGGGGAGGGGAGAACCCGGGAGATGTGCCTCTAGCCTGGAGAATCTGGAAACGTCGAGGAGGGGATGGGGTGCTGGGGGATGGGACAAAACAGGCAACGCAACGGCCGTCGGTGGAGCTTCTCGAGACACAAGGGGCCTCGACCCTAAGCTCGTCTGCTGCCAGAGGGACTTGACCGGAGGATAAGTCCACTTCCCTGGGAGGGAGGACGCTTCATTGGTGTTTGGTCCAAAGTCCACTTACTCTGGAGACAAGTTTCAGAGCCACCAAGACAGGTTTCACGACAGCTGTTTTAAATAACAATTTTCCTTGTTATCAAACTTCCATTTTCCAAGTGAGGAAATGGGAATCAGAGAGGTTAAGTCACACGGTCAAGGTCACAAGATCGGGATCAGACTCAAGATTCAGAGCCAGGATTCGAACCCAGAAACGTCAGGCTTCAAAGCGTGGCTCCAAATTTTCCCTCCTCCCCCTTCTTTCCCAGGGAGGAGGGGCCGGTTGCTGGCAGGTGTTCACCAAGTGGGCCAAGGCCCCCAGCTCCTGCTGGGTTCCCGAGTCCCCGCTTCCAGTGGACAGACTTGACTGGCCCAGCACAGACCGACTCCACCCCGGAGGGCCAAGCGGCTCTCGCCGGGGGCAGCAGAGGCTGCGGGGTGCCACCGAGTCAGGAGGGCAGTTCCTGGGGAGACAGAGGGCGTACGGGCAGGAAGGCCGTCCCGAGAGGGCCTGTCACGAGGGTAAAGGTGCATCAGGCAGGATTGGTCGACTTCATATGGCCGTGTTCACCAGCGTCTACGGCCGGGCAGAGCTTCACGACTTTTCAGCGGACGGGCTCTGGCTCCCCACCCCGAGCAAGGTCCCGCAGCTCAAGAGCAGAAAACAGAAACGCATTTCCTTCTTCCCGGGCTCGGGCGTGGGGTGATTACTTGGCAAACGGCCCCGTCACATTTGGTCATCTCGGACATTTCTCCTACCCACCAGCTCCTCTTCCCGAACGGATCCAGAGACATTCCTCAAAATGTTCTGCTCAAACAAGCGTGTGACAAGACAGCTTGTCAGGTTGTCTCTTTCTTGCCAAAACAAGGCCACGACGCTGAGGTCCAGTCCTTCCTTCGTTTAGAAACGATGTGATAATGGCGTGCTGGCTTAATTTTCCGAGAAATGAGATGCTCCTTGGCTGGCGACGCTCCCGCAGCCCCACGAGGACGCATCATTATCTCCTTCGAGTCGTTCCCGTGGGAGTCCCCTCATTCCTTTAAGATATAGATGAGGGCTGTTCAAACAGGGAGCTTACGGGGCGCCTGGGTGGCGCAGTCGGTTGAGCGTCCGACTTCAGCCAGGTCACGATCTCGCGGTCCGTGGGTTCGAGCCCCGCGTCGGGCTCTGGGCTGACGGCCCGGAGCCTGGAGCCTGTTTCCGACTCTGTGTCTCCCTCTCTCTCTGCCCCTCCCCCGTTCATGCTCTGTCTCTCTCTGTCCCAAAAATAAATAAAAAATGTTGAAAAAAAAAAAATTTAAAAAAAAAACAGGGAGCTTACGAGGTCAAATCCTGCCGTGTCACCGAAGCGTAGTCGTGGCACTGGGGCCGAAGACCAGCTCCAGCAACCAGGGGTTCCCGAAGGAAGAACGGCGTCGGTGAAACTAAAACACAACTAAAATAAAAAACTGACACTAAAATACAAATGGACACAGACAACAGAAGTGGGTTGAACTGGCCCATTTACTGTTGTAAACGTGGCATTACGTCTGCTACTGATTTCCTTGTAACGTACGTCATCTATGTTTTTCTAACGTTACCTAGCTTTGAAAACATTCCTATGTGTAATCAAGCTTTAAGAAGTAACGTGGCGATTTTCCCCTAGTTCTCCCGCATACCCTTTGATTGTTGATTAATTTCTTACATTATTCCATGACGCATCTGCGTGTATCTATAATCTACGGAGCATCTGCTTTGCTGTTCTCGTGAAAGGCCCTCCGTTTCTCAACACCTCAAGTGGAACAGTGACAGGGACGTGACCTCCTGACCACATGAGGCCAGAAGAACAATGTGTCTGCCTCGGTCCGAGGTGCCAGGAAGGGGCCAAAAAAGCCTTAGAAACCCACGCCTCATACGTTCTCAGAGAGACAACGCACCTAGGAACCAATGAACCGTTCCGTAGCTTCACCGACTGGGTTCAGTCATCCTCTGGAATGCCTCCGGGGGGCCAGGTGGGCCTAGGGGTTGAAGTCACCTGTGCCCAGAGGTACACTCCTTAGTTGCCGGAGTGGGGCTTTCAAATCCATATGTCTCTCCTTTACAGCCCTCTTGCTGGCAAAGGCGCGAGGCTATCCTTCCTGTAAGTAGAGGAGTCTCCGTAGAGGATGGCGAGGGCTAAACGTAAGGCTGCGCAGTTTCTCGCGGAACCTTATTTTCTTCCCTAACGGCTCTTTTCCCAGGGGGCCTGTCGAGGGCCGTTCCCCAACAGACAATACCCCCGGTAGTTTTAAGGCCAAATCACCTCAAAGCGAGAGGACAAGAAGCTTCCCTGCCGGCGGCCCGCCCTGCAGTCACCGATCCGTCCACGGCCCGGGCCCTGCCGCTCAGGCCGGGACAGCTCGGCTTCCAGCACACTGGGGCAGTTTTGCCGGGCGCGTCCCACACGGTCACTGCCAAGTACCCCTCCACGGGGAGCGCGAGCGGCCAGCGGTGCCTGGCAGGCTGGTTTTCCAGGGACACTGGCATTAAGGGAGATCAGCTCCGTCCGTGACGGGCCCCTGGCCAAAATGACTACCTATCCACTCCGACACCGGCAAGTCCCGGCACACCCGATCACACGTGCGTGGAAGCACCACGCACGCCTGCACTCCCCCCTGCATCCCCGCACGCACACCTGCACTCGCGCCTGCACCCCTGCACGCACACTCACGCACACCTGCACCCCTGCACGCGCACTCACATCCCTGCACACGAATCACACACACGCACGTGTTACACAAAGGGCGTTACGTAAAGCACGGGGTCTCAGCTGATCATCAGATGTTGTACCTCCAAGATGCCACGAACCTTCCAGAACAAAAGAACACCGGACAAGAACTTCTTTTCCTTCCTTTCCTCACAGAGACCCTAACAACTCCATGGGAAGGGGGGTCACTACGGATGGGCTCTAATTAAATCCCGTGGGTCAGGGTACAGGAGGGGCACCTCCACGCCCTTCCCCCGGGTCCCTGACTGCACGCTGACTTCCGGCCGTCCCCAAGCGGAGGTGCTGGCCCGCTGCAGGCAGCAGGGCCGCGGGCCCCACGGCCCCTTCCCTTCCAGCCTCAGACCGCGGGACCAGCAGGAGGGTGACCATGCCCCGCAAGGCGCGCCGGGAGCCAGAGAGGTACAGATGGGACTCCGTGAGACTACTCGGTCGCTCCGTCCCCGACGTCCAGGAGGCACTCCAGCTGGACGCTGCAGGGAGAGCCGACGCCCCAGAGAAAGGAGAGGCCGCTGCAGACAGACCGGAGAGCGAGAAGTGTGGGAGCACGGAAGGCGGGGCGTGTCGGGGCCGCTGGGCTGGACAGGTACGAGGGCTCGGTGTCAGGTGAGGAATTCGGGCTTCGTGGCCCGGCAGTGGGAGGTTTTCGCACAAACGAGGGACAGTTTTCATCCTGGGGGAAGCTCAGACTGGTAGCAAAGTGCGGACGCTGAGGCGGCAGTCAGGAGCAATGGTGTCCTGCTCTAAGGCAGGGACAGCGGGAGCAGGGACAGGAGCTGGTGCAGGGACTCAAGGAACAGGGCTCCGATGCTCCGGGGCTCAGCGCGGACCGGCTCTCCTCGAGGGGAGGCGAGGGGCTGGGAGGGTCCTGGGGTTGGACCGCTGAGGCCCGGCTGATGGCGCACCTCCAGGAGAGGGGCAGGCACACAGGTGTGCACCGGGCACACGCACTCCTCAGCCAGCAGGCATCGGGCCCCACTCTGCTCCTCCCCTTACACCCCGTCCGCGACTTAGACAACAGCAGTAGTGACGGCGTTAAATGGGGCCCACGTGATTTGTGAGCAGCACTCCGCATCTGGTAAGAAATTTCCATACCCAGACGGCTCTGTGAGTTGGTCGGTGGAGGCTCAGAGAGGGCGAGCAACGTGGCTACTGTCACACAGCCAGGAAGTGAGAGCGTGGCCCTCGCCCCCTGAGCTGTGCGTGGTGGGCTGGAACGCAGCCGGGAGACCAGCCTGTTCGGCGCCTCGTCACCCTCCGTCCCGACAGCCTGTGCCGAAGCCACTGTCATATTTCTTTCCTCCAGAAAGCGGCACAGCCAGAGAGATTATTTTGACATATTTCCTGAAGACGCTGTTTCTAGAGCACTTGCCTGATAAAAATGATATATTTATTCGGGACCGCCAAGAGCTTGCTGAAATGAGGAATTTATCTGCATAGCTTTTGTTATTAAAGTGATTCTTCTTGTTTATTTCCTCCTAAGCTACTGATTCCATCTATAATACATGAGTTTCAGGTAATAGAAATTTTTCATGCAAGTAAATATTTTAATAACAACCTCACGGCCTCGACTCAGAGCGTTCCTGGCAACAGCCTGCACATGAGAAAGCTGTGCCCTGGGGCCCAGGGGCCTGGGTTCTGGTCTCCTCTCTGCATCTGTGACCTGGGACAGAACCCAGCGCTCTCTGGGCCTCAGTTTCCTTATGGGCAAAGCACGGTAGCTACCACGAGCCCCCGACTCACAGGGGCCACCGTCAAGATCAGACGTGAGGACGGCTCCGAAAGGAGGCTGCAGGCTTGGCGACACGCGGGCCTCGCAAGCTTGGGGTATCGGCTGTGGCTTGACCGAAACAACGCGCTCCTCTCCGAAGGCAGTGGGGTCTAGCAAGGCTGAGCAGTGGGGAAGCAAAGGCAGTGAGGCTGACCCTCCGAGGCTGTCAGGGACAAGGCCGGGCGGCCAGGGCCGCCGTCCCCGACGCGGGCCTGCCAGCTCGGTATACGGGGCTGGCCTTACGGGTCAGGGCCTGGAAGGGCACACAGCACTCGCACTCACACCCTACTGCCCACATCTGGCCACAGGGGCACCCGGCTCTGCCGGTCATGGCAAGGCCGGGAAACATAGCTTCTAGCCTGGGGGGCCACAGCCCAGCTAGCGCTTGGGAGGGGGGAACAGACGCCGGGGGACACTCAGCATCACCGCTCGGGACAGTGGCCACAGAGACACAAGGGTCCCCGAGGTCTCCGGGAGAAGCAGGCAACCGATCAGGTGCGTTCAGGCCCGCGCCCATGTTCCCGCTCATACCTGCACGCCTGCAAATAGACTGGCTCGGCGAGGCAAGTACGAGGGCGATGGGGCCCGACCCTGACTTTCGGGGCAGGGCTGACGGTGACGTGATCCGGGGCACAGTGGCGAGGCCGGGGAGGCAGGGCAGGTCCCGTACCAGCTTCACCTCCCGGCCCTGGACGGCGGCAACGGGAGGGCGGTCTGAGGCCCACGAGGTGGGCACGGTGCAGGCCGGGCCTGGGAGATCACGCCGCCAGGACCCGGCTCCCGTCGAGCCCGGGGCGGCCGTTGGCGGCTCCTTCCCCAAACCGGGCTGCTCCCCTTCTTCACCCCCACCCAAGGGTGCCAGCCCCTTCCCCGCCTGAAGGCCACGCCCTCCCGCAACAGCGTTCTGTCTGAACCGTGCCCGTGTCCCGGACAGGCTGACCCTCCGCGGCGACCACGTCCCGAGCCGTGACCCCACCACGTGTCTCCCAAACCCACGGCGGCGTCTGGGCCCCGACCCGGGAGAGCCCGCAGGAGCACCCCCAGGGCGGCGGGAAAGCGGAGTGTGAAGTGACAGCAGGGGGGCAGGTTCACGAGGCTGAGCATCACAGAGGCCGAGGCCACGTCCCCGCAGACGGGCGACCACGGAAGGGCCCCCGCCTCCCTCCTCACCCTCCACGCGCCGCCCACCACACGTTAGCACTCACGCGTGGTCCCGTCAACTCGTTCACAATTATTTGTCTAAACCACTTTTCCCCTCGTTACTTCCTGCCCAGAGCGCCAGATTATACGAATTCGGGGCGCGGATGTCACGGAACCCAGCGGTGCCCGGAAGGGAGAGAGCCGGCCTACTCACTACGACGCGTTCGTTCAGCCCTAGGAGGAGCCAACGGCCCACATCGATGTGTTCCAGCTGCCTCGCGACACTGGGCTGCTGGGGTCACACCACAGTGCCCCCCCCCCCCCAGTTCTGACTGCAGGAAACCAGCACTCGTCAAGGTGTCAGGACAACCCACTGACCAAACTGCTCACCGGGACCCACACATCTGCAGCCTGGGAGGCCTGGGTCCCCCGGGAAGGAAAGTCACCCTGGTCGGGCACTTCCGGGCGACAGGCTGTGCTCGGTGTCGTCCTCACCTGGATGGTGCCCTGCCCCACCCACCTGTGTTTCCCGGCACACCCAGAGCCATCCTTCCAAACCCTCCTCTCCCGCCACAGGGCCTTTGCACAAGCTCTTGTCTGCCTGGAAGCCCCTTCCTACCCCTGTTCATCTTGCTGCCCCTCCTTCAGCCGAAGCCCCAGTTCACTCTGAGAAAAACCCCAAGTCCTACAAGGCTTCCGGGTGGAACCACCCCACAACATGCACGTCCTACCGGGGACACCCTGACATCCACGATTAGGACAGACCCACAGGTATAAACGGCACAAAGTGGGGGGGAGCGGGACGCGGTCCCTCCCCGCGCGGCTCTGCCCCAGCACCCCCGCCCCCAACGTCCCCCGGCCCACCTCCGGGCTCGGTGCTGGCGCTTCCCGCTGGCTTCACCGGAGTCGGCCAAACTCCTGCTGCTGCTGCTGCTGCTGCTGCTGCTGCTGCTGCTGCAGACGCGGCGCCAACGTCACCGGCTCCGAGAGGCCCCAACGGTGCGGCGGCCGGCCTCCGTCACCGGCTGTCCCAGCCCGCGACCACAGAGGTCACCGGCCCCGGCACCGCACACAGCCCCGCACGTGCACACGGACCTCCTGCCGCCCCGGCCGGCACGTCCAGGTCCGGGGTGACCGGCCGGAGGCCTGGCCGGCCCGGGGGACTCCCGCTGCTGCTCTGCGCCGGCGCCGGGCTCCTCTCCCCCCCCCCCCCCCACACGGGAGGGACCCACGGAGAGACGACACGACCGCCGTTGCCGCGTCTCCTGCGAGAACCTGACAGGCCTCTCGCTCGGATTGGCCGGCTCGGGTCACGTGTCCCTGCCCCACCCAGAAGTCCGGGGCAGGGAATTCTCGGATTGGCCGGCTAGGGTCACGTGTCCCCGTCCGCCCAATCACTAAGGTCCTGGTGAGAAACACTCAGATTGGCCGGCTTGGGTCACATGCTCAGCCCGACTGAGCGCGTGCTGCCGCAGAGCCGTGTGGAGCAGTCGAAGGTTAGATGCTTGTTCGGGATCCGAGGGCGGCCGGGGGGCGCCGTGGCGGGGGTGGGAGGGAGGGCGGCCTCTGGAGCGGCGAGGGAGGAGCTGCAAGTCCGTCTTGCGGCGGACAGGACGCGTGGTGCCGGGTGTGTGGGGGCCCCGGCGGGGGCGCAGGGGACTGGGCTGGGGTCCACCGTGGGGGAAGGACGGAGGGGGTGGGGCGGAGGCCGCAGTCCGTGGGGAAGGGGGTACAGGCAGGGGAAGGGGCGAGGGCGCTGGGCAAGGGGACAGGGCTGTGGTCCCTGAGGGAGGTGAAGGAGTGGACATGGGGAGGGAAAGGGGCCAGAGCGGTGGGCGCGAGGACCTGGCAGGGAATGGGGTAGAGCCAGCGTGTCCCTGAGACTCACCTCTGTGCCACCTGGGGAGGGGCGGGAGGGTGCACGCACTCCTCCCCCTGCCCACCCTCCCCCACTCCTCCCTCCTGCCCACCCCTCCCCACCCTCCCCCTGCCCACCCCTCCCCCACTCCTCCCCCTGCCCACCCCTCCCCACCCTCCCCCACTCCTCCCCCTGCCCACCCTCCCCCACTCCTCCCTCCTGCCCACCCCTCCCCACCCTCCCCCACTCCTCCCCCTGCCCACCCTCCCCCACTCCTCCCTCCTGCCCACTCCTCCCCTTGTCCACCCCTCCCCCACTCCTCCCCCTGCCCACCCCTCCCCACCCTCCCCCACTCCTCCCCCTGCCCAACCCCCTCCTCCCCCTGCCCACCTGTCTCCCAGAGGAGGAGCACCCACTCTCCCTGCTCACTTGATGTGTACAAGCCTCCTGCCCCCAGCACGTCCACCCTTAGCCCAGGGGAGACAGGATCCGTCACTCCCATGCAGGGTTCACGCAGGGCAGCCGTGACCCCGGCAACACAGCTGCAATTAGCCAACGTGGAGCTGTGTTCAGGAGAAAATGAAGCATGAAATATGCAAAAATAATGAGCCCTTCACTGAAATTCCGGGAGCTGCTACGGGGTATGACCAGTGTGAGCGGCAGAGTCGCAATTCCTGGGGAGGAAACCCATTAATAAGGACAATGGCGAAATCGTTATGGAAGGACCCCGGAACTCACTCAATAATTGATTCGGTCGATAAACATAGTATTAATCCTCCCACAGTGTGTGACTTAAATGAGGCTTTTATTGACATATTGGGTCTAGTTTCAGATTTTGCAGCTGAAGCAAGCGGGGACGTTGGCAGTGGTGGGGAGGCCAGTGCCAGAGCCAGGCGGGATGACAAGTCACAGAGGAGAGAGCCTGCCTGGTGGCCCGGAGAAGACAGCTGCCATCAGGGCCCTCACTGTAACAAATCCCAGTGTCGGACTTCTGCTCAGATCAAGTCCCAGTGTCAGACCTCTGCTCGCATGTTTGGGGCCAGCTGTGTGCCAGGCTTCCAGATAGTTCTGAGAGGTCACAGCGCTGAGTCCTGCTCTTCCCAAACTGCCCGCGGGCAGGTGATGGCAGCTGTCGGAGCCCACCCAGTCTCTTCCCTCCCGGTTCCCCGGGACCTGCTCACAGGAAGCAGAGTGACATTGAAAGCACGGCTGCTGCTGTCAGACTCACATCCAATGTGGGCTCAGTCACCTGCCAGCCTTTGACCCTCAGTGGACAGAGGTCCTTTTTCTAGTCTGTGAACAATAAAAACACCTACTTTGCAGGGGGTTTCAAAAAATAAATAGCATAACGTGTTGGGTGTTAAGTATTCAGCCCTGGGTCTAGCTCAGGACGGGGGCTCTCTCAATGGGACCGACAATTCTCTATTTCTTTTCCTTTTTTTTAACGTTCATTTATTTTTGAGAGAAAGAGAGCGTGAGCAAGGGAGGGACAGAGAGAGGGAGACACAGACGCCGAAGCAGGCTCCAGGCTCCGAGCTGTCAGCCCAGAGCCCGACGCGGGGCTCGAACCCACAGACCGCGAGATCATGACCTGAGCCGAAGTTGGACGCTTAATGGATGGAGCCACCCAGGCACCCCCAACAATTCTCTCTTTCTTTCATCAAGCCTGGACGCCCCCCACCCTCCAGTCTCAGAGACGTGCCTCCTATGCAGGCGGCCAGTTCCTCTACGCAGAAGTCGGTTTCTAGTGCATTCCTAAGCATCCAGGCTGGGCTTTGCTCCTGATACTGAGGTGGGAGGCATGGATCCCAGGAATTGTTAAGCTCCTGAGACACCACCCCCATGGCATTCAGGTTACACTCAAAGATCCTTCTTAGGAGACGCTGCCCTTGCGTTGACTACCGTTGAAGACTTTTTTTTTTTTTTTTTTTTTTTTTTATTTATTTTTGGGACAGAGAGAGACAGAGCATGAACGGGGGAGGGGCAGAGAGAGAGGGAGACACAGAATCGGAAACAGGCTCCAGGCTCCGAGCCATCAGCCCAGAGCCTGACGCGGGGCTCGAACTCACGGGACCGCGAGATCGTGACCTGGCTGAAGTCGGCCGCTTAACCGACTGCGCCACCCAGGCGCCCCTGAAGACTTTTTTTTACGACCTCTATGAACTGGGTTGAATTGGGTTTCTGAGTTCCGCAGTGAGGGATGACGGCGTCAGGCTCACAGAGTGGCACCCCTGTGTCCTGCTGAGGTCTTCTGGCCTAAGGCGCCAGGGCCTTCTCAGGGACGCCTAGATCCCTGTTGTGGCCGGCGGCCAGATTAAAGGTGGGTGTCCTTTAGGAAACCCAGACCCCCTCCTTTTTTAAAGAGCCCAAGGAACAGGACGTTGCGGCTCAGTATCTTGGTCGAAGGAAACGGATTATCGACCGTGACAGCTGAAATATAATGAGGCTCTAATTGGCACCTTTCCTACCGGTTCCGTGCCCTGATCACGTGCAGAGTAGGAGGTATCCTTAGGAAGAGAACTGCAGTTTCCTGCTTTTCAACTTGGTACTTTCCCCACCATAACCCGGCAACCGTTACATCAACCAGCATAATAACAGCCACAGAACAGCAGCAGCTGACGTCCATTAGGACTCCGTCTCCGCCCTGACCCCCGCTAAGCTTTCTGACGCTCTCCCTTCTGCGCGCGTGCGTGAGATAAAAGTCACATAAATAAAAATCTTTTGAGGAAGGTAATAATCGTCCTCGCTTTACGCATGAGGAGACAGGACGAGAGCCACCGGCTAACCTGCCTAAGGCCACGCTGCCCAGGGGCGCTGGGGCTGGGAGTCATCCCGGGCTCTCCTGTCTGCTTCCTCAGGTGCCCGACCGCTGTTTGGGAGACCGTGGTCCGACGACCCTCACCGTCAGGCATTTCGGTTCTTTCGGGTTTTTTTTACTCTCGCAAATGCTGCCGCACTGGACACCCCCACCAGGCGTTTGCTTTCGCACCTGCCTTACACTGTTCAGATACACAAACTGCTTGAGATCAGCGGCTTTTTGCCCATTTTGTTTACTTCTGTATGTCCAGCGCCTAGAACAGACTAGCTCAAGTAGGCGCAATAAATATTTGTTGACCAGATGGAAGGAAGCAAGGAAGGGAGGTGGAAAGAAGGAAGGGAGACGGGAGGGGAGAAGGATGGAAGGAAGGAAGGATGGCTGGATGGATGAAGGGATGCACAAGTGGATGGGTAGGGGTGGGAGTCCTGCTCTCGCACAGACACCCGGAAGTCTCTGGCTCCCGCCCCTGTTGAGGACAGTGGTTCTCGACGTTGGCACACGTGAGACCTTCCTGGAGGCCTTGTGAAGAATACCGATGCCCGAATTCCACCAGCAAGTACTCAGGTTCTGTCGGCCTGCAGGGTGGCCTGGGCATTGAAACGTTGAAAAGCTCTCCGGGTAACTCGAACATGGACAAGCACGAGTTCACTAGTTCAGGCACTGTGAGGACCACCCTCATCAGAACCGCAGAAGGCACTTGTTACTGACGCCGAGTATCGTGTCCCGCCCACCAAGACTTCCCAATCGACACGAGCCCATTTGTGCTGATTTACGCCCAAGGGAAGTGTTCTTCCTTCCGCACTTACACCAAATTTAAAGGCAGGTGGCTTTCCTTACAGTGAGCATCAAGGGTTATTTTTGGTTCCCTAACAAGGAGAACGAGGGTTTCCTGGTAGACTCCGCACCTGGCCCCAGGTCTTAGCCTGTTATTCCAAATCAAATTTCAAGTTCAGCAAAGGCCCTTGGGGCAAAAATCCAAAGACTGGGAGGGATGCCTGCCTTCACTAGGTTTTTGACCTCATTGTTCCTTTCTTTCCAATGTATTAGTGCATTTAAGGGGAAAACATGGGGCGCCTGGGTGGCTCGGTCGGTTGAGCGTCCGACTTCGGCTCAGGTCATGATCTCACGGTCTGTGAGTTCGAGCCCCGCGTCGGGCTCTGTGTTGACGGCTCAGAGCCTGGAGCCTGTTTCAGGTTCTGGGTCTCCCTCTCTCTCTGCTCCTCCCCTGTTCATGCTCTGTCTCTCTCTGTCTCAAAAATAAGTAAACGTTAAAAAAATAAAAATAAAAAAGGGAAAACATGACGTCCAGCACCGTTTCAGAGGGAAGGGTGGTCACAGGACGTGGTATGCCATACTCGACGGGCAGAAGTCTGAGCTGTGCAATTCCTACCTATCGGAATTCGTTGAGATTTCTGCTGTAACCTAATACGTGTCGGTTTATGTGAATGTTTGTTTCATGTGTGCTTGAAAATAATGCGTACTGTCTGACTAAAATGTCACACGCATATATGCAGAAATATATGTGACCAGCTAGTGACTGTGAATAATCTCCCTGATGTGTGGGTTTCAGAGAGAGTCCCGTGCTGATTGTAGATCAACGTTTTCCATCAGATTTTGCATCCGTGGTTTGAAGCCACGGTCTCGGGTCACAAGGTTGCCGATTGCTGATCCTTGTCAGTGGATTGGACCTCCCGCCGACATCCGTCATCCCTCTTTATCCCTTTAATACTTCCTGTCGTGAAACCCGTGTTAGCTAATGTCAGCAGAGCACCATGAGCTGCGCGGGTGTTGGGGTCTTGCTCAGCACGGCTCTGATTTCCACATCCCCGTGTGATTCCTGGTCTGGACGTGCCCCTTGGAAATAGCACAGAGGTAAATGTTTAGACCTGACCTGAGGTTTGTCCCAGTAGGTGCATGTAAGTTACGGTCACTGTGCCCCAGCTCTTGCCGTTGTATTTTGTGTTTCCTATTTACTCTGCTTTTTTCTTCCTCCACACCCCACGTCCTACCTATTACTGAATGGACCGAGTATTTTTATCGCACACTTCTTCTGTAATGTCGAATATTTCCTGTTCCGTTGCCTTCTCCGTTGTTTTGGAGAAAACCCCTAAATACTCCACATCCGTACTTAAAGCTACATCACCATCAACATCTAGAAGGAATCAGTTTCTATGTCTTTCCCTCAAACAAAACAAAACTCTGAATTCCTTTGCTTTCTTCCTCCCCTCTCTAGCCCTTCATGTCTCTCCCACATTTGTGTCCTCTGGGATCCTGATTCCAGATCGCCGTCGTTTTTAGCAATCAGACACGATTTATCTTTAGGCTGTACTAGCGTTTCGCATCTCCCCTCTTCTTTGATTGATCTCTCATTTCCGTATTAATTTAGTCAGATGGATTGTGAGAAGGGGGGTGTAGACAGAATGGGTGGAGGGGAGGTGGGAGGTCCAGCCTTCCGGTTCTGGATTGAAGAGGACATGGGGATGGGAGGTTCCACGTGGGGATCATAGTCCCTGGTATTGTCATCCCGTCATGTGGTGGCAGGTGGCCATGTGGAGCCGTGGGGCCGTGTCCCATCACCGTGCTGTGCACCTGACATATCCTGGAACGTTTGTGTCGACTACACTCAGTTCTTCTTAAAAAATTACTGAAAAAGACCAAAAGAAGATGAATTGAACACACATAATCCAAACCACAAGGGAGAGAGAGAGATTCACCCAGTATGACTTCTTCTGATCTGAATTCGGGGGAGGGATAGCTAGCTGTGCAATCGCTGCGCAGTCACTGATTCACCAGTCGTGAGTCAGTTAAAAGATTACTGATTTCAATTCTGTCAAAGCGTCGGCCGCTCTTCAAACGACATGATAATTTTTAAGGCTTATTCTTGGAAGGAAGAGGTGAAGCCATAACACACAGATGGGTAATGAGAAGGCAGTGCTCTTAAGTCGTTGCCCATCCAAACGTGCCTTTCCCTTTCCCTCCGGGGCACTCGAGGCCACGGAGGAAATCGTGCTTTAAACTGTTTTTCCTCAGAGCCTGGAACGTGCGGCTGCCTGCACACCTGCATCAACGTCGGTCCGACTTGCTGTTTCGGGGACCGTCTGCTTCTCGGTGTCTCTTTTGATCCGTTGCTCTTTCTGAAAGGTTTTTGGCATATTTCTCTTTGCCTGTGGTGTTACAAAATGCCTCCCTGATCGTCTGGGGCTTTGTGCGTTTTTTACCTCACACCTCGGCCCCGGGAACCTCCCAATAACGGCGATTCCCATGAGGCGGGTCCCCGACGTCAAGCTTTCCCGCGTGGCCGGCCTGGATGCTTCCCACAACCCCACGCTGGAGACCATCATTGTCCTCCTCGTACAGGGGAGGAAACTGAGCCAGTCGCCCACGGAGTAGCCTTTCCTCAGCCCTGGGAGTTACTTTACTGTCACTTCTCTGAGAATTCCCTGCATTTCGTTCTGTGCCGCGTCCGTTTATCAGGTGCCGGGACCCGGAGCTCCCTCCGCGGGCACAGGGTCTGGGAGGTCCCCTCAGCGGCATCACCGAGCCCCCCACCCCCCCTGGCCCTGGACCCACCTGCAGAGGCCCTGCTGCTCAAGTTCACACGGCCACGCCGTCGCTCCCAGCTGGAGACCGGGATGGGGCAGCGGCCCCCCCGCACACCCGATGGTCGCCGTGCCAGCTGCCCCGCCAGCCTGTTGTGGCGGAGGCACCCTAGACGTGGCACCCACACTTGGTGCTTCCTTTGGTTCCGCTCCCCTTGCTTTCTGTCTTCTGAAGACTTCTTACCATAGTATCTGGTCCGAGAGCCTGCTTGGAGTTTCCCACGGCTGTCGTGAACTGTGATGCCTTTTCGGTCACATGTGGAGACTTGGAGCAGAAAAGCAGGTGCTGAGTTCTCCAGACCCAGCCCCCTACTGCAGCCACGGGAGACTCGCCGAGGGACACGTGTGGCAACAAGGCGGCGGGCGCGGACGACGCAGAGCCCCCTGGGAGAACAGGCGTCGCGCCTGTCTGCGGCCCAGAGAGCCCGAGAAGCTGTTTACGAACTGGAAGGCCGTTCAGGAATCAGGAGCCTCTAACGTGATCCCATCGACGCCTCGGCTGCAGAGGGGAAGACGGCCGCTCTGACCCCCTCTCGCTAGCCCCCTGCTCTGTCCTGCTGATGAATCCCTCTGCGTCTGGAATGTAAATTTCTGAGGGAAAAGACCCGACTGTGATTGCTGAGGCAGTAACCCCTCGGCGACCGCCACTGGCTGCGGACCGACCACCCCGAGGCCGGAGCTCCCCCAGACCGCCGGGCCGGGGCCTGCGGTCAGGCGGCTCCACATGCAGCCCCCTGACCCGGACTGTGGTTGTGGCCACACTAAGACCCACCCTGGCCTTGGACCGACCACCGCTCTGGAAGGAGGGAGTGTCCCCCGACAGGTCGGTACCTCCAGGCCGGACTGGTAACTCCGGGGCGAGGATTCTGTCCGATGACGATGACACAAGGCAGGTTTGGGGTCAGAAACGCCAGGGGCAGCCCCCCCCCCCCCCAGGGGGGACATCCTGATGCTTCTGAAAATGCGCACGACTGAAAGGGCGGCCTGGCTGCCGCTGGTGCCTCCTTTCTGAATTGCCCCCACACGGTGCAGGTCCCCTCGGCCTGGAGGGACCCCTACTCTCCCGTTGGCCACCGACGATCGACTCGTGGAGGGGGGCCACCTCCCTCAGGGTGCCCCAAGCTGGGCCAGCCCAGCTGTCTCCCCTCCCAGGAATCGGACACTCGAAGGAATTCGCTTGAGTGATACGTGCTCCGGAGCAAAGCAGAAACCATGTGGCTCAGCCTCCACTTGACCCCAGCCCCCACCTGAGCCTCGTCCCGGCCAGATGTCGACCTCTGGCCACGGGACTGAGCCCTGGTAGACGGTCTCCCTCCACGGCTGGGGTCCCATCCCGTTTCCTCCCCTGCACTGAGCACAGCTGGCTCCACAGCTGAGCCCGCCCACTGCAGGTGCACCCTGGACACACATTCTCGCGGGGGACCCGGTGCCCAGAACGAGCGCCACGCATCTGTGACCCGGAGGGGCCCGGCGGGAGCAGGCACAGCTCCGACCCCATCTCTCTGCAAGAACGTCTAAGCAGCCGGCCAGAAGCCCCAAGAGGACCTGAAGGTCTGGGGGCAGCGGGGAGCCCCTGGGCCATCCTCAGAGTCCCCACGCTAGGGTGTCATCCACACTTGTGGGCCCGGCCCCCTCTGTGCCCCCTGGGACCCCCTCCCGCGCAAGCCTATGCCCACAGCCCCTCTCGGGCCGGGGTCCCTGCCTGCATTCCCACGGCTCCCACCCCGCCCCAGGCAGCACTGGCAACCGGGAGCACACAGGACCAAATATGACCCCATCGCCCTGCTCACGACTCACCCGCACCCCGGGTGAAGGCCCCCTGCTGGCGCCCAGAGCACCAGGCTGCACCCGTGGGGCAAGACGGTTTGTTTCTTCCACAAACCTTTCCCAAGTTCCCGGGGGCCTCCATTCACACCCTGCCTCAGGGGAAACCGCGGGGCTATTCTTCAGAGCTGGCCACTCTACACGGTGGAGAGTGGGGGGCTATAATTATATGTTGCAGACTGAGGCCGTTATTAATCAAAGCGCCCCTGAAAATATCAAACGCACCATGCGACCTCTCCGAGATCCTCTCCCGCTGGCTCCCATGTGCATCCAACAGGAAGCTGACCTTTTCCGCAGCCGCATTATAAATGTCAGAATTGCGTGGAGCCGTCCTCAATTACTGTCACCTTGAAAGGGGAGAGCGCCAGGGGCCTCACACTTAAGTGTTTTCAATCACAGATGCATTTCAAACACGCCGGCTCCTTGAGAGAGGAGGGCCGGCTTCTGAGAAGCTGGGGCGGCCCCACCGTGAGTCCTGTGCCTCGGGCCGTGACCCAGAAAGCCAGACGCTTAAAAGATGGTTTGGGGACTGATCACAACCACCCATCTGACTTCCTCTGCTCCAACAAACTAAAGATTTAATTCTTCGTCAACTGCTATTTCCAGGAGCAGCACAGGACCAAGAGGCCTCTGTTGCACATCCCCTAAATGTGGATAATTGTAGATCGCTTTCCGTGTTTTCATGCGGACTGCTAAGTCGTGCTTTCATTAGCGGCTTTAAGAAAGAAAAAGGAGCTGTTCTTCCTTCTGGTCATATTTCTCCTCTCCACTCAAAGTCTCCAGTCAACAAGGAAGCAGGGCGGGTTGAGTCCAACGAGCTGGGGAAAGACGACTGCTCAGTTCTGGGCTGATGTGACGCTGTGGTATTTATAGCTGGGAGTGTGGAATTAGCGTCTCGCTTGTTACACGGTAATTTCTTCCTGTGTCTCCTGTAACCTGTATTTGCAGGGCTGACTTGTCTTCTCTTCTGCACTAAATTAACAAGGTATATTATTGGATTTTAGTTTTCACCCAACTTGGGCAATCAATAGTCTCTGTGTCTGCTTTTCGCGGAACGCCCTGGGTCTGATTTGAGCGGAGATGTCTGGCCCCCTCACGGAGAGGAGAGTTCTAAATTCAGCCGGCCTCGTCGGGCTTCCCTCTTGCCGATCTCCGCAGCAAACAGTGCTGTTTCCAGGTTCAACGGCACCAGAACCCCGTGGCCATGAGGGTGGTCAGAGCCAAGGGCGGCCCGGCCCCCGCACCTCCCCGGCCTCGGCCCGGACGTGCAGCACAGCCCGTGCTCAGGGGGTGCTTCAGAACCTCAAGAGCAAGGAAAGTATAGCCGGGAAGGAGCTAAGCCAGCATTTCAAAGTTCACAAGCACGTTGACCTGGTGACTGTTTACGGGGCGGTGACAGGATGTTGGGGCAACGGTGTGTGAACGAGACCATGAGCGATGCCTGCGAGGTGACAGAGGGCGGGGTGACCATCCTCCCCCCAGTCCGCCTGGGAATGGGGGGTTTCCCACGACGTGGGGCTCTCCGTGTTCGAACCAGGGCAGGGCCAGGCAAACCAGGAGGGTGAGTCGCCCTTGATCGAGGCAAAAAATTCATGATGTGCCCTCCCTGGTCCCGGTCCCCCTGATGTTAGAACCCGGCCGGGCCACTGGGCGGGGGGGCGGGGGGGAGGGGGGGACAGACTGTTGGTGAGACCAGCAAACCTCTGTGTCACCGATGGGACATCGCCGCCCCCGAGGGGGCGTGGGAGGGACTCTGGACACACTTTGCTGGTGGAGGCTGTACGCGGTCCCCTCCGGAACAGCATGGGAGCCGGGCCAGGTCCGTCCCCGGAGACCAGCACAGCCGGGACTGGCAGCCCAGGCCGGTCCGGTGCCTTCCTCTGGGGGCCCAGCCCGCGGCTCTGGACACACCCCCACGCACTGTCCCTCCCCCACAGCCCACAAACAGCAGGCGCGCCCCTCCCCCGCCCCACCGTCACTCCTGCTCCCCAGTCTCCCCGTGTCAGGAAACAGGACCTCTGTTCCTGGGGCGTCGCCTTGACGCCTCGTCCTCCCCCTCCTCACGTCCAGCTACAAGCAGATCCGGTCGGTCGGTGCTGCTTTGCAAAGTGCCGAGGATCCGGCCACCCTGGTCCTGGTCGGAGGCACCTGGCACCCGGCCCTTGGCTGGGGCCTCGGGGAGAGCAGCCGGGGGCGCCCTTCAGACGCGCGGCCCATGGTTTCCCCGTTCCGTTCCAGGCCCTTCGGGGCGCCCCCTCGTTGGTTCCTGCAGCCGCGCACCTGCCTTCGGGGCCTCCGCGGGTGCCCTCCCCTCGGCTGGAAGGCAGACGCCCACGTGGCCAGCTCCCCTGGCGCCCCGACTTCAACCGATTTGGAACTGCGCCTGCGGCAACCCCACCCCCCACCCCGCCCCGCTTCTCCAGCGCTCCATCAGCACCGCGGCCAGCACCCCCGATGCCCTTCCTGCCCCCACCGGGCCGTAGGCTCTGCGGGGGACGGGTTGCTTCAGACTCTGGTCACGTATATCTTCTTCCTATTTTCACTTGTTCTAACGTCGTATTGTGAAAACGTCAAACACGAAAGTTGAAAGAGTTGTGCAGGGAGGGCTCGCGTGTGCCTGTGCACGGGTGTGTGTGTGTGTGTGTATGTGCGCGTGTGTGTCGGAAGCCGGGCTTTTGCAGGCACGCCGGGCCGGCTCAGTTGGTGGAGCACGAGACTCTGATCTCGGGGTTGTGAGGTCAAGCCCCACGTTGGGTGCAGAGATGACTTAAAAAAAATAGAGCTTTCCAGCTTTCGGGGACCACACCAGATCTTATTTTTGCTAACCCCGGGGGGCCACGAAGATCGGAACAGAGAGGCGCGCCCTGGAGGGAGGGAGGCTCTGGGGGCTGGGGAGCCACAGTCAGCCTCCCTAGGGACTGTGACAGGAGCGTGGTGATTGAGGTCTGGGAAAACCGCAGCCCGTTAAATTAATGCTGTTAATTTGAATTTTATTGATTTCCTAGTTTGCCGTTCTGTAATTTGTCCATTTGTTTTGCTTTTGTAGTGAAATGAGAGCCATAAATAGAGAGTCTTGCTTCTGCTTCCGCGTCGGTACGTGTTCAAGCAACATTATGATGGGAATTAACTTGAATCAACAGGAGTCGGGGAGAGGTCTTGGAAAATACTTTCATCTTATAAAGGGACCCTCAGCGTTGCTTGGGTTTGAGAATCTGTATTTTATTTGGCATTAGATTTTTTCAGCCAAGATCACGGTCTCCAAGCCTTCCAGCCACAGGTGACTTCTTCACGTGAAATCTGTGTGATTTTCTTGGTGGTACCCACCCCCCGGGCAGCTCAGAGCTTTGCAAAGGGACGAGCTGGGCATTGGGGGCAGGGGTGTTGCTCCCCGAACCCGCCCGAAACAGGCCCAGCTCCCGCCCGGTTACAAACGAATGGGATGGGACACAGCCATCACCGTGGGCCCCCCAGTCTGGGAGCGCCTGGGCTGTGAAATGTCGCAGGACAGACCCTCGGTGCTGAGAAGCCGCCCCTGATGACCGGTCCTGTGCCAGCACAGCCTGGCGGGAGACGGTTTTCTCTCTGGAGCGACGGGATTCACATCACGAGCAAACTCCTCACCCCCGCTGCCAGATCTCAAGTTCTAACGGGCGGGGAGGGCGCGGTGAAAGCCAACAGGAAAAGCACAGCCACCAATGCGGCTGTGACCGCAGGCCCACAACCGTCGGGAAGGTTCAGTTGCCACAAAGTCCCCGGGACCTTGCTCCCCAAACACCTTCCTCTTGAGCCTGCTTGTTCCCTTGCAGCGGTGGAGATGTTGCCTCCTCCAGGAAGCCCTCCCTGACCCAAGCAAAGACAGGAACTCGTGCCTCTCCTCCACGCCCCACGCACCCTGCATGTGCCCTACTCAGCAGTCACCACACGACAGTACCATGTGGTTTGAGTGTCTGTCCCCCCACCGAGGCAGGGTCTCGGCTCCTTAATACTCCCCTGGCCCAGCAAAATGCGGGGTACCTCCGGGTACACAGCTCATATTTGTGAATGGGTGGATGAACAAAGTTTCAGAGGAAACCCTCCCACTGGAGAAGAACGAGGATCCTTGGTGGCAGCTGTCCCCTCCCCCCTCTGCCTCTTCTGCTCCCTGATCCCCGCCTGCTGGGCACACTCAGCCTTGGGCCACCCACTCCCCAGGGCAACAGGCCCGGAGCAGCCTCACTCTCCCAACGAGCAGACCCTGTCACAGACCCCAGGTCTCCCCCGTTGGCCTGATCGGGACCCAGAGCAAATCGCCAGCCGCCACAGCCACGCCATGGGCTCTCCCCGGGTCTGGAAGGCCGGTGCAGGCGGGGAGGAGTCCCTGGGGCCCAAGCCCCCCCGCCAAGGGCAACCGAGTCCCAACAGGTGGCTTTCTTGGTCCCTTCTCTAATCACTGGCCATTTGGCCCCCAGCTTCTCAGGGATGGTTCTGAACGTGGTTCTGTCTGCCCGGCCCCGCTGTCCCCAACTCCACATCACCGGGCAGGTGCCACAGCACCTGGGGGCGTTATCTGGCCCGCTGAGAAATGCCCCATCATTCTCCTGCACTTTCCCGGGCCATCTGAGCCCCAAAGATCAATCCCGACGGCTGCCAGGAGGCAGGAGGGGGCCGGGTCGTGCGTGGCCTCCCCGTGGCTCCTCGTCCACAGCAGCCCGGCCCCCGTCTGTGACGGCGCGCACAGCCCCCAACCCGAACCACGAAAGCTGTTTTCCCTGCGCCTCTAACATCCTACCGGAAAATGAGCCGTAATTTGAAACACACGGTGAAACGTAATCTTTCCTCTGCGGCGCCCAAGCGCCTTCGTTTCCAAAGGAGGCAGCGGCTGGCAGATTGCATTCTGTGTTTTGCCAGTTACACATCTTGCCTCAAAAGCTGCCTGGAGAACAGAGAAGCAGCGAGGACGTTCGCGCTCTGAAGACGGGCCGCCCGCACCCGCGCGCGCCCAGTCTCGAGCCGGTCGCTCGAGTCGTTAGCGGGAGCCCGTGTGACAGGCCCCAGTTACGACTCGCGTTTGTTCTCCGCAGTCAGGAATGTCCTCTATTAATGACAACAGCTGTCGGTTTAATAACCCCGGAAAAGATCATTAAATTCCTTCGCGTTTCCCGGGAACAGATGGAAGAATTTCAGAAAAGGCTCGAGCATATGGGGGAACATACGGGGCTGCGGCGGCTCCAAGGCGGGGCCGGGACAGCCGGTCCACGCCGCGTGGCCGGGGGCAACCGGTGGGGGCCGCAAGCCGGGAAGGTGGCCGCCCGATGGCGGGTCTGCTGAAGGCCAAGGGGGTGGCTGGTGTCACGGCCCTCGGCCCCGCGTGGCCGCCTCGGTGATCGCCAGAGGCACCGTCTGCTGGCCGAGGAGGACGCGCACGCACGTGCTTCCTGGGTCCCGGCACACTCACCCCGGGGAAAGCGTGGCTGTTCCTTCCACGGAGGAAGCGGGGCCTCGTAACACTCGCCAAAGCGTGGAGAGACAGCGGAGGGCCCAGCTGCTGTGGGGATGCAGACGTGAACGGCCCTGTGGGCAACGGCAGGACGCACACAACGACTCTAAGGGATAAACGTGGGTTGGCCAGGTTTGCGAGAACGCTGCGACGTCGCGCAAGTGATTGCCACAAGGTAGCGTATGATGCCGTCGCGTGGAAACGTGACACGTCGTAAAGATTGCTGTTCCCGCCGGCGTGTGTGCTGCTCACGTGAAGTCACTGGCGTCACGGGGTGAAGTGCGTCCTGCCTAAAAGGGTCCGGGGAGCGCTTGTCCCCGAACCTCACGGGGACCTTGTTCGGAGACAGGGACCTGGCGGGCGGAATTAGTTAAGATGGGGTCACGCTGGAGTCAGGAGCGCCCCTCATCCAGTGAGACTGGTGTCCTTACGGGAAGAGGTCCGAGTGAGGACGGAGACGCGGGGAGAAGCCGGGGCCACCGCCGAGGACGCCCACCTTTGCTGGTGGCACCGGAGGCCAGGGAGACGCACAGAGGGCTTGAGGTCGGCGAGGGGACACGGTCCCACGGGCACCTCAACTCGGATCGCTGCGATGCAGACTGTGGGACCGGAAACCCCCCCGGGTTCCGAGTCACTCGTCTCTGGTACTTTGTCACAGTCCCAGGAAACCCCCACACACGGTTGGTTTCAATCAGGGACCTGCTGGGGCGCCTGGGTGGCTCAGTTAAGTGCCGGACTTCAGCTCAGATCATGATCTGGCAGTTTGTGGGTTCGAGCCCCACATCGGGCTCTGTGCCGACGGCTCAGAGCCTGGAGCCTGTTTCAGATTCTGTCTCTCTCCGTCTCTCTCTCTCTCTCTCTCTCTCTGCCCCTCCTCCACTCAAGCTGTCTCTCTCTCCTGCGGAAATAAATAAACATTCAAAAAAAAAAAAGGGGGCGCCTGGGTGGCTCAGTTAAGTGTCCGACTTCGGCTCAGGTCATAACCTCACGGTTTGTGGGTTCCAGCCCCGCATCGGGCTCTGTGCCGACAGCTCGGAGCCTGGAGCCTGCTTCGGATTCTGTCTCTCTCTGTCTCTCTCTCTCTCTCTCTCTCTGCCCCTCCTCCACTCAAGCTGTCTCTCTCTCCTTCAGAAATAAATAAACATTAAAAAAAAAAAGAAAGGCGCCTGGGTGGCTCAGTTAAGTGTCCGACTTCGGCTCAGGTCATAATCTCTCACAGTTTGTGGGTTCGAGCCCGGCGTCGGGCTCTGTGCCAACAGCTCAGAGCCCGGAGCCTGCTTCGGATCCTGTGTCTCCCTCTCTGTCTCTGCCCCTCCACCACTCACGCTCTGTCTCTCAAAAATAAACATTAATATATAAGCATGTGAACCTGCAGGAAGGAAACCAACGACGATACTGCCACACAGGTCGATGAACTAAGACGCGTCACTGTTGAGTGAGCCTGGTTTATCATAACGAGATGGGCGTGTGCTACAGGGAGAGGCAGCAGCTTACAGCAAGACATCCAGCTCTTTAAAAATTGGGGGAAACTACATTATTAGGTCACCACACTATTTGTGAAAGTACGTTCTAGACTGATTTTTTTTTTTTAATCAAATTTAGAAAAGCAGAAACTTAAAAAAATCTAGAAGAGGGTGTTCGTCAATCTTTAACAGACTGCCAGGTACAGGAGGATTTTCCAACCACAAAGCCAGGGGAGAAATGGTACGGGGACACCAGAGACGTGACGAATGTCTGTAGCTGAGAAACATCGCAAACCAAACCGGAAAGCAAATGACAAGCTGAGAAAATATTTGACGTCGTTATGACCAACAAAGGGTTAATGGCCTCCATATGTAAAGAGAGACCTTGATAAACAAACCCCAAGTGCCCCCACAGAGGAACTGTCACCATCCCGGCCCCACAGTTCTCACGGGACACAGAGTTGGCTGAGCAACACGTGAGAAATAGCCAATTTTCCTGGTAATAATAAAAAAAAAAAAGAAACCCACACATTTATAAATGAAATCCCATATCAGATTGGCGAGGTGTTCTGTGTTGGGCAGAGTCCAAATGGGGACGCGTGTGCGCTGACAGCGAAAGTATCCTGAGGCCGTCATTCTGCACTCTGACCTCCTCCCCTTCACCCCGCACTTCCTCCCCATCCCCTCCCCTCACCCCTTTCCGGCTTCTACAAGTGAAGCAGTTGTGGGTCACCTGGGTGGCTCAGTCCTTTAAGCCTCTGACTTCGGCTCAGGTCACGATCTCGCGGTTCGTGGGTCCGAGCCCCACGTCGGGCTCTGTGCTGGCAGTTCGGAGCCTGGAGCCTCTTCAGATTCTGTGTCTCCCTCTCTCTCTCTCTGTCCCCCCCTGCTTGCACTCTGTCTCAGTCTCTCAAAAATAAATAAACATAAATAAACGTTAAACATTTTTTTAATAAAATAAAGCAGTTGTTGCTGTCTTTGTTAGAAGTTTAATTTTTAAACAGCATTTTTATTAAGATGGTTGTTTTTTGTTAGTGTTGTGGTTACAACAGAACATAATTTTCAGTGATCTGCCTTAAACACATTTTCTCCCATAAGTCATGTCATGTTTACTGCATGATTTTACAGAACACAATATTTTTTGGCACTTTATATGACATATATATACACGTATATATCACATTACCGTATGACAGCTCCATACCATAATCAAAATCGTCACACACACAAAAAATTAACCAGCAACTCCACTCACAGCGATATGGACGTAGGGGGAAAAAACAGAGATACGCACAAAAATCTATGCACAACTGTGCTCGTCAAGGACTTATTTATAAAACTAAAACATTGGAAAAAATTATCCAAATGCATAATAATTGACCGAATGCCTGAAATTGCATCTATACGATGGAACGTATGAGCCATTAGACATAATCTTTGCAAAGAACGCTCAGAGCAATGACAATTTTTCATAATAGTTCATTAACTGGGGGGGGGGGAAAGGCAGTCTATAAAATAATGCAAATTTCGTAATATACATTATTAAGTCGTGTGCTTATTTATATGTGGCAAATACGTAAATATGAACAGCGAAGTATCAATAATAGTCATAAGTGATAGTAGACGGGGCTGGGGGCAGGCATCAGCTAGCTTCTCGTGCTTGACATTTTCCACGGATTCCACCGTGAACACATTACTGTTATAAATAAAAGGAAAATGAACAGTATTTTTAAAGCAAATAAAAACCTAATGGATTTTTTACAACACCGAAAGGAGAGGACGAAGGAAGGGCAGAGAAGGGGAGAGACGGGACCACCCCAGGGTCGAATCGCGGCTCCTTGTGCTCAGAGACCCGGAGGCCGGGGGAGGGGGCCTCTTCTCTCAGCCCGTGGAGACCCTCGACCCCTAGAGACTGTCTGCCTTCTCCCCAAGCCCGCAAGGCCTCATCGTTGGGGTCGTCCCCACGCCAGGATGGGCTCTCCGCCCAGAGACCCACTCGCTCATCAGGTTCTGTGCCCTGGGGTCAAGCCCTCAGCTGCCCCCCGTCCCTGCCGTCCCCTGCCCTGCCCACCCTTGGAATCCAGGCAATCAGGGCCAGACCCCCTGAGGAGGATCCCCAAGCCCACTCCCACCGCCACCCTGCCCTGGAGGGTCGAGAGCTTCTCTGTAATTCCGGCCCTGGGCAGGAGGGGGCGGTGCAACCCCCAAGAGAGGCGCAAAACTGCCGATCTGAGAGGGCCAGGTAGCTCGGTGGGCATCCAGGTATGTCCACGGGGATGGGGTACGCCCTGCTCCCACACCCCTGCCTTGGCACTACAAGGGGGGAAAGAAAAGAGGGACCTTGAAAGGACAAAGCCGGTGGTGGTTTTGCGAAGGATAACACGGTGGCCCGTTTCCAGAGGCAGTGTGCCCCGGTCCCTTGGAGGACCCCCCTCCCCACGATACAGAGTGGCCAGATACGAGAGCTGTAAAAAGGCACCTGAACCCACTATCGAGCTGGCACAAACGTGAGGGGCCTACGAAGCCCTAAAAGGGAAATAAGGAGCCCGGGGAGAACAGGGGGCCCGAGGTCTGCTCTTTCCCTGGACACCGAGAGGCTCTTCGCTGGGAGCCGCCAGATGTTTCGGGCTGAGGACACCCGGCCGCGGCCCGAGGCAGGCGGTCTGATGTCAAACCTGTCCGTGAGGCTGGGAGGGGTCCCAAACCAGGACCCCCACAAAGACACAGCCGGGAGACTCCTCCGGCCTGAAGAGGAAAAGCTTCCTGGAAACACAAGCCACTTCCGATGTGACTTTGAGATCCCAGATGACACCACCTGTGAGTCACAAACAGCCTGGCATCGGGCTTCCGGCCACCGCAGATGCAAGCAGAATCCGGACAAGCCTAACCCCAGGTGAGGCCTCAGAAGCCCCATAAATACTTGCCGCTGGACAGGGGTGGGCAGTGTGGACAGGGCGGGCAGGGTGGACAGGGGCAGGGAGTGTGGACAGGGGTGGGCACTGTGGACAGGGGTGGGCAGTATGGACAGGGCGGGCAGGGTGGACAGGGGCAGGGAGTGTGGACAGGGGTGGGCAGTGTGGACAGGGGCGGGCAGTGTGGACAGGGGCAGGGAGTGTGGATAGGGGCGGGCAGTGTGGATAGGGGCGGGCAGTGTGGACAGGGGTGGGCAGTGTGGACAGGGGCAGGCAGTGTGGACAGGGGCAGGGAGTGTGGATAGGGGCGGGCAGTGTGGATAGGGGCGGGCATTGTGGACAGGGGCAGGGAGTGTGGATAGGGGCGGGCAGTGTGGACAGGGCTGGGCGCTGTGGACAGGGGCGGGCAGTGTGGACAGGGGTGGGCAGTGTGGACAGGGGCAGGCAGGGTGGACAGGACCCCAGACTGGAGCTCACCGGCCATCAGAGCACCAGGTCACAAGGTACATATAAGAACAGCCGACAGTAATGAATGCCAAGAAGGGGGCCCCTGGGGGGCTCCGTGGGGTAAGCAGCAGACTTCAAGTCAGGTCATGATCTCACGGATTGTGGGTTTGAGGCCCACGTTGGGCTCTGTGCTGACAGCTCAGAGCCTGGAGCCTGCTTCGGATTCTGTGTCTCCATCTCTCTCTGCCCATCCCCCGCTCATACTGTGTCTCTTTCTCTCAAAAATAAATAAATATTAAAAAATAAAATAAAAAATATTAACTCGGACATGTAGACGTTCTGTGGAGACCGATGTGCAGCCACGGTTGGAGCCACCGAGGTCCCCCAACCGGGCCATGTTGGCCACTCACCTGTCGTGATGCAGGACTTCTCAGCGTGCGTGGACAGCGTGGGTGTGTAAGGGTTAAATTGTAGTGTAGGGCTAACTTAGCTTGAAAAATAACAGCTTTGTTCGGACACTGAAGGTCAAGAGATAACAGCCTTGCTTTACTCTTGTAAATTACACTTCCTACTCTTGTGAATCAGGCTTCACCAATGAAGGAAACAAAAACTCAAAGAAAAGAGCATCAGAGGCAAGTTCAAAGAGATCCACTGGTTACAACTTGGCGGCAGAAAGTCTGAAATAATCACCTCATCTGGCAACTGTTTCTAACTCATCTGACAACTGTTTCTAATTCATCTGGAGACTGTTTCTAACTCATCTGGGAACTATTTCTCTGTTCTGTTCCCAGGTAATGATAAAACGATGTGATCGGCTTTAAAAACTCTGTCCCCCGGCTGTTCGGGGCGCACTCTGATCAAGAGTGTTGGTCCCGGGGCGCCTGGGTGGCGCAGTCGGTTAAGCGTCCGACTTCAGCCAGGTCACGATCTCGCGGTCCGTGAGTTCGAGCCCCGCGTCAGGCTCTGGGCTGATGGCTCGGAGCCTGGAGCCTGTTTCCGATTCTGTGTCTCCCTCTCTCTCTGCCCCTCCCCCGTTCATGCTCTGTCTCTCTCTGTCCCAAAAATAAAAAAAATAAAAAAAAAAATGTAAAAAAAAAAGAGTGTTGGTCCCGACCCGTCGGCCTTGCCTCTCACTGCAGTGAACTCTGTTGTGACTGTCACTGGTGCCCGTAGCATTCTGTTTCAGGAGTCGTGTGGATGCAACAGGTGGAGCACCACGTGGCGGGGGAGCCGAACGAGCAAAAGAGGGAGGCAGGTGAGATCCTGATAAATACATGCACGAGGCCACCAGCAGGGCCGTGTCCCCCAGGAAGTGCCCGGGGAAGGGGGCGTCACCGGGGACCTGCCCGCCGCCCCCCAGCGCTTGTGGCGGGAACTGTCCACCCTGGCGCTTCCGGTACAACCTGCTCGCCGCGATTGGTCCAAACGGAGGGCACGTGACTCGAGCAGGACCAGTCCGGCCTCTCCCATAGGCACCTGCCAGACTACAGGGTGCCCAAGGGACTCTGAGTTTTAGATGAAAACCAAATAGCTTTTTCTTTTCTTTTCTTTTCTTTTCTTCTCTTTTCTTTTCTCTTCTTTCCTTTCCTTTCCTTTCCTTTCCTTTCCTTTCCTTTCCTTTCCTTTTCTTTTTTAACTGTAAGCCACAGCTCTCCATCCAGAGGCCAAGGTCTTGTCACCAGCCGTGACCTGCCACGGTGGGGGGGGTGCCGTGGCTGGGTTCCCTACCCCGGACTGGCCCCGCCAGAGGTGAGGGACGCCCATGTGCGGGTGCCTGTCCACTGAGATCCCAGCAGCTGTACAGCGAGCTCTCTGGGAAATTACAAGACCCCGCGATGTGCAGGTCGGCCTGTAATAAACAGGGTTCAGCCCCCCCGTGCAGAAGCCCCTCGGGACTGGCCACAGCGGGTGTCCCTGAGACCTCTTCCCCCTGGGGCGACTCACCGCCAGGCACCAGTAAGGCCATCGGGAATGGCCCCTGCAGCCGAGGCAGGAGGACAAGGACCGGGAGGCCCTGAGCCTGGCTCACAGGCCCAGGCAATCCCACCGGGGACACTGGAGAAAGGAGCCCGTGGGCACTTCCTTCCCCCAGATGGAGGACATGGTCCCGGCAGCAGGGGACACGGTACTGCTGCTGAGGTCGGAGGTGGGCGGCCGGCCTGGTTCAGGGCTCGGGGACGTCTCTTCCCTCCGGCACCGAGGCCGTCCCAACCCTGCTGCCCCGCTGTCCAAGCACGCCCACCCGCCCGCCCCGCCGGCCCCTCTGCCCGAAGGCCGACGGTCCACACCGCCCCCAGCTTCTCTGCCCCTCGGGCCTCAGGGGAAGCACAGTGTCGGGACCCAGCCCTCCGAGCCCCCACTGTGTGATGCCCGGCAGGCACCTCCGCCTCCGAGCCTTGGTGTCCTCACCTGTGAGAGGACATCACAATACCCACCTCGCAGGGCGACTGGATGGACTCACAGTATCGTGAGAAGGAGCCCCGGCGGGATGCTCAGCACAGAGCGGGGCTCCAGAATCCACGTCTTTCATTGTGCTTACCACGCACTTCTCATCCGCCTCCTCCAGGAAGCACTCCCTGACCACCCAGCTCCGACGGTCCTTGCAGCCTGCCGCACGGGCACATCACCTGACTCCTCTCCATGGGCGGTCCTCTCTCGAATGCACAGAAAATCCTCTGAGGGCAGAGACTCGGACCGGACTCAGGCTCTCCGGCCTTGCCCTCGGTGCCGGGCCGGGCACACAGTGGGTGCCCCGGCCCGCAGTTCGCCGAGCGCTGGAAGCTTGGCTTTTACGGGGAAGGCAAGGAGCCAGGGAGCTGGGGAGGGCTCTGGAGGAGGGGAGAATGGGGCAGGGGCCGAGGACGGACGAGGCACTGAGCAGCGGCAGCCCGCAGGATTCCGGGCCCGTAGCCTTCCTCCCTTCCGGGCCGGGGCCATCGGCAGAGTGATGGATGTGCCGGGGGCTGCGCATTATTAATCACCTTAAAAGCACACATTCATCTTCGTGCAGGATTTTTACTTTTCTCCTCTAATAATGGATTAAAGCGCCCGGATATTAATGGGCCAGATAATTTATGTTTTGCTTAAGCAGAAAAAACAAACCATCAAGCCCTCACGGCAACAGCACTTTGCCACGGATTGAGAGATCTGCCGAATAAATCGCCGGGACGAAAACACGCGGACGCCCGCTCACCTGCTGACGCTTGGCGGTTTGCAGCACGATTTCCGGGCACGAACAATTACCTCCTCTCACCAGCGGGTTCCGCCCTCCTCGCCTTCCCAGCCGCTTGGGGCAATTGAGCCTCTAACCCGCGGACGACACGCCCCTGCGCCCCGGTTACAGACTGTGACCTCGGCCCCGAACGAATCAGTCCCGGGAGCTGACGCCTGGAGGAATTTCCAGCGCTGCCCGGAGACGGCAGACGGGCCCAGGCCGTGCTCCCCTCCAGGCTCCCGTCTCCTGACGGGGGTCTTGGGGACAGAGAAGGCCTCCTGACCCTTCACCTTGACCCTCTGGCCTGCACGCTGTGCAGCACTGGCCGTGCCGGGCTGTCTCGGGTCCCGGCCCAGGGCCGAAGCCGTGGACAGGGGACGGGAGAGCTGACACTCGTTCCCACATGGCACCACTCAGCACGTGACCTCCCCCAACCCCCCGCCGCCCTCTGGGCTTCGGCTCCCCATCGGAACAACGAACGCTCGGTTCTGGTAACTTCGGACTCTGCGGTGGGTGGTTTAACCCCTGCTGGGCTCCAACAGCCACACGGGACGGGAGCCCCGAGGGTCGGGGCCGAGCAGTCAGAAGGAACGTGCACGCTGGGGGCCCACGCGCACTGCCCACCGACCACGCTGGGTGCAAGGCAGTTAGAGGCCTCATCTAAGGCACCAGAGCAGACTCTGGCTCACCGGGCACATTCAGTTCTGAAGGAAAGGGCACCAGCCACGCTTAGCCACAGGCAATATCCCGTCCCCTGATGAAAGCTTGCCCCCCCCCCCAGCTCCCCAGCCAGGACAGACACACCTGACGCCCTTAGCGAGTAGTCGACTTAAAGAAATCGAGTAACCTTCATCTGCTGGTGTAGACAGTCTCTAAGCGTGAGATACGTGGGTTCTGAATTGGCGTGTTACAGCAAAGCCTGTTTCCTTGCAGGGAGACCCTGTCCGCCAGCCCCACCAGCACAGAGCATGTCCTCGGAGCCCTCCTCACTGTCTTCGTGCCAAAGAATACAGAAGATGTGAAGGAGGGCCTTGCACACCATCGAGGGGTCACCCCATCAACAACTCACCTTCTTCCCAGGAATGCAAGGAACGGTCACCAGGACAGGCCATTTGCTTGCCCATAAAGCATGTCTCAAAACACGCAGGAAGACGGAAATCATACAGGTTATATTCTCCAATCCAGTGGAATCAAACTTAAACGTGGTAACAGTAAGCCATCTAGAAAATCACCAAATATCAGGAAATCAAGCCAAAACACTTTTAAATAAGCCATCAATCAGTGGAAAAGGGTAACAAAGGGGAAAAGGGAATTGGGAAATATTTCAAAGTGAATGATAATGAAAGCAAAGCATATCAAAGTTGTAGGCGACAGCTAACACAGGGGTTAAAAGAAAAGCCGGAGCGTTAGATGCCTGAGTTAATAAAGAAAAAAGACATGAAAGCAATGGTCTCAGTTTCCACCTATAGGCGCAAAAAAGAAAGGAAATAAAATTCAGGGAAAGCAGGAGACAGGAAGCAAGAAGAAGAAGAGGGAAAATCAATGATCTAAAACTTAGATAAACAATCACGAAAATCACCAGAGTCGTCTCCTTGGAAAGGCTAATACAATTGATAGCCTCTCTGAGGAGATTAATCAAGAAAAAAGGAGTGTGCAGAAAACTGGAAGAAAAAAAAAAGTGTGGCGCCTGATGGCTCAGCAGGTTGAGCGTCCGACTCTTGAGGGCGGCTCAGGTCATGATCCCAGGGTCGTAAGATCGAGCCCCATGTTAGGCTCCGCGCTGACCTTGGAGCCTGCTTGGGATTCTCTCTCTCCCTCTCTCTCTTTGCCCCTCCCCCTGGCCTTCTCTCCCTTTCTGAAAGAAAGAAAGAAAGAAAGAAAGAAAGAAAGAAAGAAAGAGAGAAAACACACTGCCAATATCAGGAACTAAAGAGGATTTCAATACAGATTCTCTATCTATTAAAAGAAGCATAGAGGGGCGCCTGGGGGGCTCAGTCGGTTGAGCGTCCAACTTCGGCTCAGGTCATGGTCTCACGGTTTGTGGGTTCGAGCCCCGTGCTGACAGGGTGGAGACTGCTTGGGATTCTCTCTCTCCTTCTCTCTCTGCCCCTCCCCACTCACACGTGTCCTAAATAAATAAATAAGTAAACATTTTTTTTTTTTAATTTATTTTTGGGACAGAGAGAGACATAGCATGAACGGGGGAGGGGCAGAGAGAGAGGGAGACACAGAATCGGAAACAGGCTCCAGGCTCCAAGTCATCAGCCCAGAGCCTGACGCGGGGCTCGAACTCACGGACCGCGAGATCGTGACCTGGCTGAAGTCGGACGCTTAACCGACTGCGCCACCCAGGCGCCCCAGTAAACATTTTTTAAAAAGGAAAAAGTTTTTACTTTTAAAACTAAAAACGGGTGCCTGGGGGGCTCAGTCGGCTCAGTGGGTTGGCTCGGGTCACGATCTCGCGGTTCGTGGGTTCGAGCCCCACGTCGGGCCTTGTGCTGACAGCTGGGAGCCTGGAGCCTGCTTCGGATTCTGTGTCTCCCTCTCTCTCTGCCCCTTCCCCCGCTCATGCTCTGTCTCTCTCTGTCTCTCAAAAATGAACAAAGCTAAAAAAATTTTTTTCAAAAAAATATTAAAAAAAAAAAAAGATCAGAGAAACGGAACAGAACAGAATACAAAGTCTAAAACGTAGACCCAGCATAGACTTAAAGATAGTGCCAGAGCCACAGAAGTTCCAGAGAAAACACACTCGTTACCTTCAAGACTTGGGGCAGACGACGTATGAAATAACAGGACAGACCCGTGTGCAGGTCTCTGCCCCTGTTTCTGGCACAGAACTCCTAAATCCTTTGGCATTGCCTGGGTGATAGGAACGTCCTTTGTCCTAAGGAGGTGACTCTTGGTGGCTCCTGGACGGGGGCTGGTCGCCAGAAAGACCAAGCTATGAATAAAAGCTTAGAATTTTCAGTCTCATCCTCTGTTCTCTGGAGAGGGCCTGGAAATTGAGTGATGATCGGTTCTGCCCCTAATAGGACACCTGCACAGAAACGCCCGAAGTACCGGGTTCCGGAGGTTCCTGGCCGGGTGACCACGCAGGGTGTGGGGAGAGTGGTACCTGCAGACAGCACGGAGGCTCTGCCCCCTCCCCTGCCCCTCGCCCTGGGCACCCCTTCCGTCTGCTGTCCCCGAGCTGTGTCCTCTCATGGCACACGGGTCACCTGTTTCCTGAGGTCTGGGAGCCACCCAGCAAAGTGATCGAACCCGAAGAGGGGGCCGTGGGAACCTCGGACTCAGAGCTGGCTGGTCAGGACCTACAAGTGGCCCCCGAAAGGGGGCTGGGCAGTCTCGTGGGGCTGAGCCCTCACCCCGTGGGATCCGAGGCCGTCTCCAGGTGCGCAGGGTCAGAAGCGGGTTACACTGGAATACATCCGGCTGGCGTGACGGAGAACTGCTTTGGTGCGGGGAGAACCCACTCATCCGGGGAGAAGGGAGGAGCCCTGCGTGGGAGGCGCAGCGAGGTTCCCCGGCTCACAAAGGCTTCTCAGAACACGGGAAACAACACTCATGAGATTTTTAAAAACGAACAGGCCAACTTAATCAAAAGGTACGCGTCTTCTCTCCGACGTGTACCATTAACCAAGTGAGTCAGCAGGCTACAAACTGAGAGAAACATTCAGCATGCGGATCCCAAACAAGGGACTCACGCATAGTATGTAAGGAATCTCGCCAATCAAGGGCAAAAAGAAGAGCAACACCAGTTTGGAAATGAGCCAGACTGGAAAAGACCTTCCACAAAAGGAAATGCACGGGTCAAAACTAAGACACGAAAATGCTCCGTACCCGCGTCCGTCGGGAAATGCAAATTGAAATCACAAGGAGACACGTTTCATACCCACGAGGATGTGGTTTTGTTTTTTTTTTAATTTTTTTTTTAAACGTTTATTTATTTTTGAGACAGAGAGAGACAGAGCATGAATAGGGGAGGGGCAGAGAGAGAGAGGGAGACACAGAATCTGAAACAGGCTCCAGGCTCTGAGCTGTCAGCACAGAGCCCGACGCGGGGCTCGAACTCACGGACCGTGAGATCATGACCTGAGCCGAAGTCGGACGCTTAACCGACTGAGCCACCCAGGTGCCCCAGAGGATGTGTTTTTTAAACGACGGCAGGTGGGTACAAGGAATCCTTTGGGGGGAGGCAGGTGGAAATATTCCGGACTGCGTGTGATGGTGTTACAACTGTTTACATTTATGGGGCCGCCCGGGGGGGCTCAGCCAGCTAAGGGTCCGACTCTTGATTTCGGCTCAGGTCCTGAGGTCACCGTGCGTGGGATCGAGCCCCGCATCAGGCTCTGTGCTGACAGCATAGAGCCTGCTTGGATTCTCCCTCTCTCCTCTCTCTGCGTCCCTCCCTGCTAGTGCTCTCTCTCTCTCTCTCAAAATAAATAAGCTTAAAGAAAAAACAAAAAACCCACAACTGTCTGCATCTACGGAAAGCAGGGAACACCACCACCCAAATGAGTCCTGAGCAAGCTCATTCGTTGCCGCGAGAGCGTCGGCCGCGTATCACATCGGAGAGACACACGCCTGTGGGGAAACTGGAGGAAAGGGCTGGAGGACGGTGAACACGAAATCTGGGGCAGCGATCACCTCGGAGAGGGCGGAGGTCGTGAAAACGGAGAGGGAGCTCCCAGGGCGTCCGTCACCTTTTTCCGGCATGTTGGCGGTGATACGTGGCGTTGCTCGCCACGCCGATGTTTTCTGCTTACAAACGTCGGCCTGACGCTATGCCCGAGTTTATAAAAACGACGCCACGCCAACGAACCGTGGAAGAGATCGGGGGTGGACTAGGGAAGAACACGCATTATGGCAACAACCCGCCCAGCGGGGAGGGGGTGGGGGGACTCGACTCCACCCCGAAACCGCTGACGGCGCCCCAGGCAGAGTCAGGAGAGCCCCCAGAGTTGAAAGCCCACGGGGGCCACCTCGAGCGACAGGCGGACAGATGGGGACGCACGGGGGGCAAGGGAACGCGACCTCCCCGGCTCCGCGCCCGTTACACACCGGGCCTTTGCACCTCCCGGAGCCGCACTGCGTCCTCGGAGCTCAGTGCCCGTCCCGCTCGGAGAAGGTGCACGAGGACGTCCGTCCGCGAGCGGGGCTGGGTGGCGGTGCCCTTGGGTCCCTCGAAGCACTGGCACCGGGGATTCCTTTCCGCCACACGCGCCCCGGTCCGAGGACAGTGGCCCTGGCGGTGACTCCCTCGTGCGGAGCTTGAAGCCCCAGATGCGGGGCGCCTGGGTGGCTCAGCCCGTTAAGCCGTACTACCCTCGAAACGAAGGCACAGAAAACAGCCTCACCCTCGACCAAAGTCAAGTGATTAAAAACTCGGAACAGCTCACTCACGGAACTAGAAGGAGGTACCAAGAAAAGTAAATTCTGACGAAGACAGTGCACGGCTCAGCATTCACTGTGCGAGCGAACGCACAGTGCACCCTCCAGATTTAGTTTTTAAGTCTGTGCCCCTCCCGCATCCCAGGGCTTTTCTTGAGAAGCGAGGGGATGTCACGGCCTGACTCCAAGGCTGTGGATGACGCGGCCGGGTCCCCAGGGGCACAGGGAGCCCGCCGGGAGCCCGCGTGTGTCTGCCGCGGCACTCTTAGACCGCCATCTATGGCTTATGGACTCATTTCTGTTAATTAAACTCCTTAATATAATTTTGAGGTAAGAGTGCTTGGCCTGTATTTCAGACGGTCCCCGGAGGACAGGGAAAGGGAGAATATGCCATGTGGCAAAGCGCCATGAAGCTTCATCACCCGGGGACATCTGCAGGAAATGGCACTAACGGAGGAGGGACACGTGGGTGGACCAGTCCGCACGCACAATCCCGACTCACTTCGCCAGCCCGTCAAGGCTCAGAGCCCGACTCGGTTTCCCTGGGGGGCCCATCCACCTGTGAATCGCAGCCTCGGGGTGGGGGTGGGGGGGCTGTCGCTGCCGTGCCCGCCCCCGCTCACCCAGGAGCCGGGCTCCCCTGACTCCCCCCCGAAAAGGAACCCTCTTCCTCCTCAGACCGTGTTTATGCAGGGCCGCGAAAGCGCTGCACTGACCCCAGGCCGTGCATCTTCGGAAGGAAATCAGTACATAATTATGTCTTCCGTCCGAGCAGCGCGGCCCAGAGCCCGGCTGATTGGGAATTAGAGACAGTGGAAGCACAGGGGTCAAGGCTGGCCCAGTGGGCCCAGGTCACGCCCGAGGCCCTGAAGCCGTGGCCGCCTCTCGGGCCGCACGGCCTTTGTACCTGGAGCCGCCGTGCGCCGGGACGAGGCGGGACAGGCAGGGCCCGGGGTGACGGCTCCTCCCCTCTCCCCGTGGAGGAGTCCCTCCCGCGTGCGCAGAGGGCTGGACTCTGTGCGGCCACCCCGCACCCCGCTGCCGGCTTCCCGGTCCCTCCCTTATCCCCCTGCTTGGGCCCAGCAACCCAGATGCACCCCCTCAAGTGCAGGTATGACCTGCTCATTTCTCTGCCTCACGTCCCTCTTGGCAGGGAGCACGGTGGGGGGGGGGCGGGGGCGGTGGTTAAAAGCGCCCTCGTGACCTAGAAAGGCCTAAGCTTGCGTCTTGCTGGGTCACCGAGTCCCTGGCGCCCTGTGTAAAACGAGCGAACGAAAACACCCATCCGTCGGGTTGTCCGCGGCGGGACGATGCGAATAACGCCGACAAACGTGAGCCCGGTGGCTGGTCGCGGTGGGTGGGCACCACCATCATCATCACCGTCACTTTTACAGCTTCCCAGCTGTGGCGCCTGGTGAGCCGGGCAAAGGAAGGGGCGAGAAGGGGTGAGGACGGGGCTGGTCGTGCACCTGGGCCGTAAGCAGATCCAGCAGAGACGGGGCGGCTCGAACGGCAAGCGCTGACCTCTCACGGCTCTGGAGGCCGCGGGCGCCATCAGGGCTCCAGCAGACTTATCTGGTTCGCAGACGGCCGTCTTCCCGCTGTGTCCCCTGCGGTGCAGAGAGACCTCGCGTCCCTTCCTCTGCTCACGAGGGCACCGATCCCACCCTGGGGCCACGCGCACGACCTCCTGTCACTCAACACGTCCCAAGGCCCCTCCGGACACCATCACACTGGGGATCGGAGCTTCACCATGCGGATGGTGGGGGGGGGGGGGCACGACCGGGCCCCAGCAAGGGGACGTCAGAGGAGGCTGGGGCGCCCTCCAACCGGCTGGGCTTGGGCAAAAGGCTTGCCTTCTTCATCCTCCAGGCCTCCTGCACGCCTGTGCACCTGTAGTATGTGCGATCTGGGGAGCCCCGGCCGTCTCCCCCACGTGTGGAGGCTCCGAGCCTCACGGATGCAGGACCCGGACGCCAGCTCTGTCCCGGGGGGCAGGGGGGTGGAGAACGAGCTCACGAGGGAGGCCAGGCTCGCCTCCGGCCTTGCGGACGCCCAAGCGCAGGCTGGGGCTGGCGTCTGGACCTCAGTCCTGGGCAGGCCCAGAGCCCGGTCCGCAAACGGAGCCGGAACTCGGCCCGAGGCCGGGATCAGTCCTCAGCCTGCAGCCAGATCCGAGCTGCGCCAGGGACACTGCCGAGACCCCGCCTGAGGGCAGGAATGGAATTTTCTGATGGGAAGTTTAACGGTTTCTGCGAACAGAACCCACGGCCAAAGCTTCGCGGGCGTCGGGCCCTAACCACGCCACGGATGCACCGAGGTCAGAAGTGAATCGTTCCCTTCGTGGTTTTATGTGTCTTCAGCCCACGTGCAGCATCCCCACGGACATCGTCTGCGACAAGTGCGCGGACGTCAGTGGTTTCCCCTCTGCAGCCAGCGCACCTGCCGAGGCCGTTCTGCTGCTCGATGCCCCTGGAGACCCCCGGCAGGCATCGCCCCGACCCCTCGAGACTCTAAAGATAAACCTCTTGTGGACGTTTCCACAGACCCAGGCACCTGTGCCCTCTGTATCCAATCCTCTGCCCTCGCAACAGGGGAGCCACGGCGGCAGAAAGGCGGAGTGTGGCTCATGGCAGCGGTCTGTGGACCGGGATCACGCGTGGGGTCCAGCCAGAAGGGGCCTGAGAAGTGATCAGCAGGGGCCCGGGGTGGGGCCCCCCTCTTGGCCAGCGACAGGTGCTGAGACGGGAGGAGACTGGGCAGAGCCCCGAGGGGACCCGTCCCTTGTCCCTGGGGGCAAGGAACGGACGTGTGAGTGGGGCTCCTCCCCACCTCACTCCAGACTCACGTCCTCTCTCCTTCACCCCCCACGTCGTTCACCGCGGCGGTTCCAGAAGGAAGGTCCGAGCTCTGGCCGGAACATGAGTCTCTCCCACTCCGAGCGTGCTCGAACGCTAGGGACCTCCTCCGGCAAATATAATATACGGACTCGGAAAGTTTAACTCGCGGTGTAACCGGGCCCAGCCGGCCCGGCCCGTCCTGCTGCAGAGAGCCCTCCAAGGGCCGGCTCATAGATACAAGGACCGGGAGAGCAAACTCACTTCTGCTCCTTTTCCAGCTTCCTTTTTTTTTTTTTTTTTTTTATAATTAAACAGTTAGTGGCTAAATTGCATTGTAATTGATTGCAAAATTGCTTTTTTAATGAGATTTAGACACTAGGAAATAGCTTTTTGTTTTTTTTTTCTCCAATGTGCCCAGAGTGAACTTGGTCATTTCGACAACAAATTGCCTCCCTGGCCTCCTGGGCACTTGTCACTGGGAGCCGAGCAGAGGGCAGGGGACGGGGCCGCCTTGCAAAGAGGCGGCTGGAGCCCCGGCCCCTGCCCGCCCCCCCGCAGGAAGGGCGCCCGGCAGCCCTGGTGTCTGGGCCCCTCAGGGCTCCTCCAGGCCCTCCCCCACCCTCCCCCCAAGGTGCCGGCTGTCCGAGCGGGGCCCTCAGACTGTCCTGTGTGCCCCCTCGTCATCCGGGGCACGACCCTGAAGCCCCCTCTGGGAAGCGTGTCTCCTCCAGCTCGTTCCAGCTCACCCCGTGCCAGTCACCGGAGGGAACCACGAGGTCTCCCGGCCCCAGCACACGGGGGCCCACTGGGGAGGTGGGAAGGTCAGAGCCCCCTTCCGGGCTCCAGGAGCCCCGTGACTGGAGACGAATAAGACAGAATTCCTGCCCCGAGATCACAGGTCAGGGCTGGGGACAGAAATAGGGGCACAGACAGATCAGGAGGCGAGGGACACTTGCACGGGGCCTTGAAGGGTGAGTAGGAGTTGGCGGGGAGTGAGTCAGAGCTGGAGCACAGTGCTCTCTGCTCACATGGGTGCTCAAAAGATGGATCCTGGAGCCGGGAGAGCGTGGCAGGAGCCCTGCGGTCGCCAGAAGGAGCCTGTCCGAAGTCCTTGTTCCGCCCCACCCTTGGCCGTGGCTCCGGAAGCTCAGAGGTCTCCACGTGGCCACAGGCAGATGTGTCCCCGGAATCACGCGCTCCGCCCTGTGCTAGGCGTCCAACCACGTGGGCACACCCCCGGAAAGATCCTGTAAGGGGTGCGGGTTCCGGGCAGGCGGTCAGATGCACCCTCCCTCAGGAGGACGCACCTCCCCCGAGACCCAGAGGATAAGCATCACCCGCGAGCCGGGGAGGCCCTGGGGGGCGATCGCTGGGGACCGGGGGCTTCTCACCGGGCAGGAAGGCAGAGCGGTGGCCGCGGAAGGGAGCCTGGTCTCCGCCAGGGAGGACGGGTCCGCATGCAGAAAAGCATCAGTCTGTGATGTGCAGACGGGACCTGAGGGGGCGCGGGGGCCGGGGGCGGGCAGGGGGGTCTGCAGCCGGCCTGGCAGGGCAGGGTGGTGGCAGCTGGGATGCGGGGCGGGGGGGGGGGGGGGAGGCAGAGGCTGTGGACGGGGAGAGTGGACGGATCCGAGAGGGACTTAGCCGGCAAATCAGGGCCTACGAGGTAGGCTGCGGCAGGTGGAGGGGAGGAGTCAGGGCGGGGGCACCGTGGGCCTTGGAGGAGTAGCCGGCCCGGCGTCCCCCCCGCACGTGCGAGAAGCCGGCCTGGGTCCCCACCCCATATGCCAGGAGCCGCATGGTGTCCCCACCCCCGCACGCCAGAAGCCACAGGCTCGCAGAGACAAAGGACCTGGCCGCGGCCACCCAGCTCACCAGTGGCGGGTCTGGGGTCCCCACGCCAACCCAGCCCACCTCTGTCCTGGCCCAGCTCCAGATCCCCGGGGCCTCCCTCACCCGCCTGCCGTGTGACCCCGTCTCTCCTGTGCCCTCGTGTGTCCTTTCAGGGACCCCCCCCCCCAAATACTTGAGTCGACTTGGGTTTGTCCCTGTCCCTGGCCACCTGGGGACACAGCCCTGCACAGGGCGCTGCTCCGCTCTGGGAGGAATCAGGGTCCAGTTAAAACCGAAAATGCAGTGGTTTTTAAGACACGACACGAGCTCCCTTTCTGAGGCTTTTGGTTTTCAAACAGGTGACGGACACACCAGGCTGAGAACCACGGTCCTGCCGGGAGCCGGTGGAAGGGGCAGGAGATCTGCGGGGGCCTCACAAGGACGGCCTCTGGCCCTTGCTGGGAGAACCCTGCGTCACAGCACCGTCAAAGGGGAATCATCTGCACCCCAACAAAAAGAGTGAACACCGGGGCGGCTGGGTGGCTCCGTCGGTTGGGCGTCCGACTCCGGCTCAGGTCACGATCTCACGGTCCGTGGGTTCGAGCCCCGCGTCGGGCTCTGGGCCGACAGCTGGGAGCCTGGAGCCTGCTTCAAGTTCTGTGTCTCCCTCTCTCTGCCCCTCCCCTGCTTGCACTCTGTCTCTACCTCTCAAAAATAAATAAACATTAAAAAAAAAAAAAGAGTAAACACTTAGATCCCTCAAGTGGAGCCAGAAGGGGAACCCAGCCTCGCCTGGAGCCAGAAGGCCTCGTCCTAAGACTCCGTCACGGGAACGGCCGCGTTTAAAACCTCGGGGGTTCTCTACACCTTACGACAGGGAGACATTCCCATGAGCTCGTGGGGACCCTCACAAGTGACGCGAGGTGGACGAGGCCGGCTCCCTTCCCTCCAGTGGACAGAAGACGACACCGAGGGCCCGGGAGGCCAAGCGGGTCCCCCGACGCCACACGGCCAGCAGATTCCCGGGACCGGGGCTGGTTCTGAAACCGCTGAGGACCCGCCTCCTCTCCCGGCCCGGGGCTCCAGCCTGAGAACCGAGTGTCACCGAGTGCCCGTCTCCAGAGTTTAGACCCTTTTTAGAAAATTCTACACCAGTCGCTGAAGCCCGTGTGTATTTCAAATGCTCAGAGTTGCAACTTGGCAAAGCGGATGAAATGAAGGGCCCGGGGCAGGCGGCCCTGACGCGACAGATTTACAGAAAACCCGGCCACGGGGGCCGGAGCCGCTCCGGGTGGCGTGGCCTCCGGCAAGCCGCTTCTTCCCTCAGGGATTTATTCTCGGTGGCGACACCCGGGCTGGGGTCGGATGCTCCCTGGAGTCCTTCCTACTCCAGCGAAGTGCTGTCACCGATCAGCTCCGGGCACTGGGCCAGCGCGCAGGGAGGGGGCCGCGGGGCGTCCCTCGGGCGGCGCGGCAGAAAGAGCTGGGCCACGGGGAGGGCGGGCGGGGGCCGCTCGGTGGCCCGACGCAGATGCACGCGGGGGAGCGGGGCTCCCGCCGCTTTGCGGGGCGCCTGAGCCCAGACGGCCCCTCTCTCTCGTCTCCAGAAGGCGAGCCGGGCACGTGGTAGGAAGAGCCCGCCACGGAGGCCACGGGCCGTGGCCGGGGGAGCGTGGCCAGTTCCCAGCGCGTCCTCCGAGGGCGGCCGGAAGCGGGGTTCGGTGGGAATTGCCAGACGGGGAGGAAGGGACAGGACGTCCCCGGGGGCTGGTTCGGAACGGGAACGAGCCTCACGCCCAAGTCGAGATTTGTATGTCTTGTTTTTCTGAAGCCGCGTTGACGGGCGCCAAGTTCACAATACAAACAGCGGTGATTGCAATCGCTCGCCGTTCCCATGGCAACGGGCGAGATGAAAAGGGCAAACATTCGGGCTGGAGCTCTCCTCGGATTCAACTCGGTGGGCAGCACGCGAGCACGCGGGGCCCCCCCGCCCCCGTTTCGAGACTGAAAACCCCTCCTGGGTAAGTCACCAGGGGCCCCCAGGCTGACCGGCCAGGGTGTGAAGCCGCTGGGTGGCTTCTTGAATACCTCCAGCGACGGGGAGCTCACTTCACCGCTGGCCGATGTCGGCGCTCGCTGAAGGGGGACGCTCGCTGAGCGGGCAGGGGTAAATCCACGAAGGCGTGGGATCGGGCCGCCCCAGCGGGAACGGAAGGACAACCGTGGCCAACAGCTCACGTTCATCACAGCCTACGTTCGTGCGCGTGCGGCTCCCAGCACCCCACCCTCGACCGACCGCAGAGGACCAGGTCCGGCGGCCGGGGAGCTGAACAGTTGCACGTGTCACACACTGTGCAAATCGCCCCACACCCATGACCTCATCTGGTTCCCGCCACGGCCTGCCTCAAGCATTATTATCTTTCCTACTTCGCGGATGAAGACGGCGGCCTGGAGAGGTCAGGGCCACGGCCGCGGAATCACGGCTGAGGCTCAGACCCGCCGACCCCGGGGCCCACGCCTGGCAACCACACAACGGGGCTGGGGATGCCAGTTGCACAGCTGGGCCTGGTCTCCCGAGCCCCACGCCCCCCACCCCCGCAGAGAGGTACGCCGTCACCAGGGAGGATCAGACTCCGGAAAAACATCACCGACACAAAACAGTCCACAGAGAAAACGACAAATACCTGCCCGGGGCACCTGGGCCCCAGGTACAGATACACAAGGTCTTTCCCAAACTCAGCCGTCAGGTCAGCGTGTGCCTACTGTGTGCCGGGCACCGGGGGAGGCCCTGGGGATCCAGAAGGGATGAGGCCTGGACCACACGGAGGGTGGTGGGCAGGGAGGGGTGGGCAGGGCCGCAAGCCACCACAGGGCAAAGAAAAAGCAGTAGGTGTTACAAGAGTGGTGAGGACTGTGGCCGCTGAGGCTGGGAGAGGGGAACCCTGGAGGGCTTCTTGGAGGAGAGGGCCTTTTCAGTCATTCCTTTGCTCACTCACCAAAGCCATGTCTGCTGGGTCCCCACAGGCGCTCTGCAGAGTGTGGGATGTGAGGGGAGCCTACCCCTCCCCGCTGGATGGGATCAAGAGTCGACCGGAGGAGCAGACAGAAACTCGTCCAAGTGCCGGGCGGGTGAGAAGGGCTCTGGGGACGAGGGAACCAGACCCCGGGCTCGTCTGCGGTGTCCAGGGGAGGCTTCCTAAAGCGAGAGGCGTTTGGGCCGGGAAGAGAACGCTGAGGGCCCAGAGGAGGGGTCGGGGGCTCGGCTGCGACCGGGAGTGGCCCTGGATGAGACCTGACCGCGGGGACGACGCAGGAGGGCTTCCTTGCGCCCCGGCGGCACCAAAGCACGCCGACCTCAGTCCTTCCCGGCCAAGGCCTCCCTCTGGCCCAACCCTCCGGGTCAGGAAGCACAGGTGCCCCTGGTGTGGCCCATCCCGAGAGGCACAGAGCAGACCAGACGAGAGCACAGACGCAGCTGCCGGGGCAAAGGGCCGTCAGCCGGGAGCGAGGGGGCAACGCGAGGGGCCTCGGCCAGGCCCCGCGGAGACGCCGGACGGAGAGGAGCAGGGAGAGGACAGCGGAGTCCGCGGTTACCACGATACCGGCTCCGAGTGGGTGTGTTTGCCCAGCGGTGTCCCCAGGAGGTCACAGGCAAACCGACCCCGTGTGCGGGGAGCCCCCGACCCAGGGCCACCAGGCGGGCAGAGGGTCAGGCGTGGACGGGCTTCCGGGAAACACAGGTCTCCGGGAAAGACCCGGGTGTTCCTCCCTGGATAACCCGCCGAAGCCGGGAGCCCCGGGGACCCCCAGGGGTCTGCTCACCCGACCTGCGACCTGCGGTGAAGCCCCCGCCCCCAACAGCACGGCCCAGCCGTGGAGGTTGCAATCAAGCCTTCACTGTCTCACCTTAAAAACGCACGGGCCAGCGAGGATGTCTAGACCCGGGGGCAAGAAGGACCCAGCGGGGGAACACTGGGGAACTAGGGCTATCACGGGAGCCAAAGTGAAAATTCAAAAACCTCCTCCATTTCCTCAGGGAGATTTGGTTCCCCATAAAACAAGAACAGGGGCACCTGGGTGGCGCAGTCGGTTGAGCGTCCGACTTCGGCTCAGGTCACGATCTCGCGGTTCGTGGGTTCGAGCCCCGCGTCGGGCTCTGTGCGGACAGCTCAGAGCCCGGAGCCTGCTTGGGATTCTGTGTCTCCCTCTCTCTCTCTGCCCCTTCCCTGCTCTCACTCTCTCTCTTTCTCTCTCAAAGATAAACATTAAAAAAAATATTTTTTTAAAGGGAGCATTTGGACACAGACCCACGCATGGGGAGACGCCGCGGGACGGTCAGGGCGCAGGAAAACTCCCAGGAGCAAGAAGGGCATGGAATCCATTTGCCCCCAGCCTCAGAAGGGAGCAGGCATGATGTCGGAGTTCCAACCCCCAGAACCAGGGGACAGGGACGGGGGAATCGTGATGCGTGAGCTGCCGTGACAGCAGCCGGAGCAGACTAACGTTAACGGCGGCCGGGGGACGGTGGGAGAGGGACGGGGACCCCCGAGAGAGGTCTCCAGCCAGCCAAGGACCAGCCCAGGGTGAAGGTGGAGTAAATACACCGTCAGCGACGCACCATCGCAGGAACGCCCACCCCCCACGCGCCTGTCCTGAGAAAGCCACTGCAGGATGATGCCCGGCACGAACCACAGCAGCAGGCGAGAAGGGAGGAAGGCGGGCTCCGGGAGGCGGGGAGGCGTCCCAGAGGGCCCGGCGGTCCTGGAGGGGCTGGAGCAGGGCCGCTCGGGAGGAATGTCGCCGGGAGGGGAAAATCAAACGCTGGCACAGCAGGAGGCTGTTAAGGGACCGAGGAGTGTTTGCAATCAACTTCCGGCAGATGCGGGGCACCAAGCACACCCGCTCTCGCACACGTGTGAGCGCCACCCGTGCGACAGACGACGCTCGGCACCTGGACCGCGGCAGCGAGACAATGGCACGACGAAAGCCAGGGCCCAAACGGGGCCGTGAGAGGAAGCGTCGCCACCCCTCCGGCTTGGCCAGCGTTCACACGGTCAGAAGGAAGCAAACGCGAGGTCTCGGCCGTGGTGGTGACGTCCCCGTGCGGCGGCAAGTGCCGGGCCGTGGGGTTCGGCGCGCCGAGGCCGGGTTCGAACAGGATCCTTGCGTCCAGTGTGCGAAATCCCGACCCGGGAGCACAGGATCACAATCTGCGTCCCCTCGCCCCCTCCCCCGCACGCAGGCCGGAGAACCTGGGACACACAGCTTTCAGCCGTGCCTGACGTGCACAGAGAGGCCCCGAGCCTGTTAATCGATTCCCCCCCCCCCTCCCTGGTGGTTCCGGTAAATTCCGGCTCCGGTCCCCGCGGGCGAGTGAGAGGCCGATGGGGGGCCCCCCACCCCAGCGAGGACGGCCAGCTGACCACCGGCGGGCAGCTCTGTGACACCCCCATCAGGACCTCTTGGCCCCGTTGGCCCTGAGTCCTTTCAGGGAATGACTCGCACAGGTGATCATGAAAGAAGGGCCCAGGGACACCAGGACGGGCCCCGGCTCCAACCTGGGCCTGTTGTGGGGCCCTGGCCACGGGCCCTCAGGCCCCCTCCCCGAGGAGCCCCCGGGGAGCGGCCCGCCCACCCGCCTGCTTCCATGGGGGCTCGAGAATGAGGAGAGTGAGGGCCTGGCTCGCAGGGGACGACCCGGGCCTCCTCCGCCAGGTCACGGCCACCACCAGGTGACGGGAAAGCAGGTTCGGACAGAAGGATCCAGGGGAGCGTCCAAGGCCCCAGGCACAGTGGGCCCGCAGTTGGGAACCGACCCACCAAGAAGGAAGACGCTCGGGGCCTCGGGGAAAGAGACGCAAACATTTTCTAACTGGTCCCAGCAAGCACAGACGTGGATTCTTAGAAGCGTGGCTATCAAGGCTCTGGATTCGAATTCTTTCCCTCCACCTGCGAGGTTTTACCCGAGTTACCCAGAAGCACGCACGTCTGACCACAGAGGGGGCTCCCGTTCCCCAGCATCATCACGGCCGAATCTCGGGTCGGGGGGCTCCCTCCTCGAGCACAACCTGATCCCACCGGTGGCGGTCCTGGCTTTCGGGTGCCCTTGTGTTCCCGGTCCCTGGCATCAGGCCCGGCCCTCTGTTCCCCCCACCCCCCGACACCTTCCAACAAGACCACGTTACAGTCCCGCCGTCACACACGGGGCCCCGGGGACGCTGGCATCATCGGTCGGCAGGTGGGAAGGCGGTCAGGCAGGGGGTTCTAGGGCGCAGGCCCAGAAGCGGCCACGCCGGCTGCATCCCGCTCTACGGGCCAGCCAACCACCAGCAGGCCGCGTGCCCGGTGGCTGGGGACCGTCTGTCTGTCCAGTCTGTCACAAGGTCCCTTCCAGCCCATCCGCCGGAAACCTCGGGCCAGAGGGGCAGGGTTGGGGGTGGGGACCCACTTCAAAGGTCGTTTGTCGAAAGACTGGATCAACCTGGAGGGAACACGCGCTGAGGCTCAGCAGGGACCCCCGAGCACCGCCAATACGAGGAAGGTTTACGGGCGGTGCGGGCAGGACGCGCAAAGCCGTGGGAGACAGTAACAGCCAGGCCCCCACGAGCCCCGAGGTGGAGTGCGGGCGGCAGGGGAGCGGCCCCTCTCCGGTGCCCACGGCCTCACCCCCCAGCCTGTGCACGCGTGGCCTTCCACCCCAACGGGGGCTCTGCAAGAGTGATCCTGGGGGCACGGGGGCCCGGCTGGTCATGGGGTCCTGGTAAGGGGGACGCAGGGGACTCGGAGGAGGAAATCCCAGGAGAGAGCACAGAAGAGACTCCCCTGTCGCATCACGTAAACACGCAGCTCGACGAGTCACCCTAAATCGTGAACGGTGTGCAGGGTCGGAGTGGGACGGGGACACGGTCCGCCGCCACCCACACTCCGACACGCGCCCCTCGGGACGTGCTGGGAGCACCACATGCCCCAGAGACGGTGTGAGGCACGGAACGCAAAGCACCTTGTTTGGGACGAGCCGGTAACGCTGCTGACGCACGGGGTCAAGGTTAACGCACCTATTTTTTGCCTTTTTAACGTAACTTCCTGGAAACGTCACAGCTGCCGCCTGGACCGCGATGCCCTCCCCGCCTGGGCCCCTGTGGGACGCGGTGCCTGGCTGTGGGCTCAGGGCCGCTCGACATCAGACCTCAGGGGCCGCGGGACACTGTCCCCCCACCTCCTCCCTGGGGGAGGGCTTGGTGGGGACGTGGGGTCAACTCGCTATGAGGACACACGGTGTCCTGGCCGAGAGACAGATCTCAAACATGCTCTTCCCCCTTTATCTTCCTTCCCCCTCCTTCCCCCCCTTCCTCCCTCCTCCCTTCCTCCCTTCCTCCTTCCCTTCTCCCTCCCTTCCCTCCTCCCCCCTTCCTCCCCTCCCTCCCTCCTTCCTCCCTCACCCCCTCTCTCCCTTCCCTCCCCCTTCCTTCCTCCTTCCCTTGGCCCCCTCCTTTCCTCCCTTCCCTCCCTTCCTCCCTCCCTCCCTTCCTCCCTCCCTCCCTCCTTCCTCCCTCCCTCCTTCCTCCCTCGTCCCCTCCCTCCCTTCCCTCCCCCCTTCCTTCCTCCCTCCCTTGCCCCCTCCTTTCCTCCCTTCCCTCCCTTCCTCCCTCCCTCCTTCCTCCCTCCCTCCTTCCTCCCTCGCCCCCTCCCTCCCTTCCCTCCCTTCCCTCCCCCCTTTCTTCCTCCCTCCCTTGCCCCCTCC
>NC_064814.1:57723358-57726299 GCF_023721935.1 Panthera uncia
AAAAAGTCCCAGCCCGAAAACCTGGAAACCTGGAACACTAATCCTGAGGCTGTCCCAGAACTGCAGTGGGGTCTGGAATGTTACTGCCCTTCTCCAAGCCTCAGTTTCCCCATCTGTACAGGGGGGTGCCTGGTGGCATTCGGACGCTGCAGCTCTAAACCCTCCCTTCCCTGCACCCTGCCCGCGGGACCTGCTGGCGACCCGTGAGAGTCAGAGAGTCAGGGCAGGTCCGGGCTCCTGGGGAAGCAAAGCTTTCTCAGGGCTCCCAGCCAGTCCCAGCTCCGGCCCTGGGGACCCCAACCTGCTTGATCTCTGCTGCCCCCTGCTGGCCACTCGGAACCAGCTTCCAGCTCCGTCCCTTGGAAAGGTTGGAAGGGGCGACATCCCAGGACCCTCCTGCGCCCACCTGCCCAGACCTGGCCCAGAGCACCTCCCGGAGGCTGCGTCAGGGCCACAGGAAGCCAGCGCCGGGGCCAGAGGCCTGGACAGGGTGGCGGCGCACCTCGGGGCCCTGGTCAGCTCTCCACCCCTGCACCAGCCAGATAGGGTGAGAGGCACTTGGGTCCTCAAGAACCTGTGGTCCCGTCCTTGGCCTTTGGACGGGGTGAGTCTGTTCTCTGTCTGGATCTGGCATACATGGGGGGAGGGGGGCGGGGAGGAGGGGGAGTGTGCCCAGCAGGGCAGAAATCACCAGGGAGGGGTGCAGCCGGGGGGGGAGGCTCCGACCACCCGAGAAAGGCAGGTGGCAGGCAGAGAGGGGACGGCTGACCAAGAAAGGCCTGAACCAAAATGTGGCTGATCCCCACCCCCTGGGTGGCTGGCGGGAGGTGCTCCTGTGGCCTTGGTGACCAGGGAGGGAGGGTCTCCAGCCTCACGGGTTCCACACGGTCTCCAGCATGGGGGGGGGGGGGCAGCTTCCACACAAACACCCCCCCCCCCCCCGCCTCTCTTTTTTCCGGGGCTTGCAAAGTCCTAGGGCATCATGAGGGGGCATGGCGGCAGGGGACCAGGGTCGTGGGACACACTCTGCCTCAGCACAGACGGGGTGAGACCCTCACGGACCCCAGGGAAGAGGGCGGCGGAGGGAAGGCCGCACACTGAAAACGGAAGGACCCTGGGGGCCGGGCGTCTCCGGCCATAGGTCCTGGTCCTCAATTAATTCCCTCGCTAGGCTCTCCACCTGCTTTGCAGCCTCCGGTGGTCCCGCCCAGGGCAGTGGGAGGCCGGTGACCGTCCCGCTCCAGCCCACGGGGTCCCCTCGCCCGACCCGCTCCCCCCTGCTTCGCGCACATATACCTGGACGGCCCTCAGCCACGAGCCTGAACCCACCGAACGCTAACCCCCTTTCCTCGGCGCAAGTGACCTCCTTCTGTGGCCCCTGGGGGCCGTGAATTTGGAAGCACAGAAAAAGAACCGCGATCACAGCACCGCACGGGGGCCTTTGGGGAAACTTACACCGTTTATTGGTTTTCTCATGTTAAAGTCAGTCTGCGGACAAAGCACAGAAACTTGGTTTTGGCTACAGAAGGAGCACAGGTGTTAACAGTGGGGACAGAGCAGAAGCAAAGGTCCAGTGGTCACCCCGCACAGAAGGGAGTGGCGGGGACTCCAGAGAGAATTCTAGAGGAAGTGGATGAAGCAACAAAAATAACCAGGGGAGGTCGGGTGGCATTGAAGGCTGTGGGAGGCAGGGGAGGCCAGGGAAGTGGGGGAGGCTGGGGAGTCAGTGGAGGAGGGGGGCAGGAGGAGGCCAGGGGAGGCTGGGAGTCAGTGAAGAAGGGGAAAGGAGGAGGCCGGGGGAGTCCAGAGGAGGCTACAGGAGGCCAGGGGAGCCCAGAGGGTCAGTGGAGGAGGGGGCCGGGAGGAGGCCAGGAGGAGGCCAGGGGTGGGGGGGGGGGGCAGGCAGAGGCCAGGAGGGGGGTGGGAGTCAGTGGAGGAGGGGGGCAGGAGGAGGCCAAGGGAGGCCAGAGGAGTCTGAAGAGTCAGGGGAGGACGCGGCCGGGGGAGGCGGGGGAGGCCGGGGGAGGCCGGGGAGGCCCTGGCCTAGCCCAACATGTTCCGGCAGCGCAGCCGTTCCTCCTCCCTCTTCTCCTCCAGGCGGCTCTCCAAGAGCCTCAGCTCGCGGCGCACCGCCTTCTGCATGGACGGCTCCAGCTCCAGCACCTTCTGAAGGTCCGCCCTGGCCTCCGCCTCGTTCCACACCTCCGCGTGGGCCCGGGCCCGCACGTAGTAGGCCTTCACGATGCCTGAGGGGAGGATCATCGGGCCGCCCCGGCCGCGGGGGCCTCAGAGGCCGAGCCTCGCCCGCCCTGAGCCCGGATCACGAGCCGTGCCCTCCGCGTCCGCCCGAGCCTCGGTTTCCCTCCCCAGACCGCGGGCCTCGGTAGGGAGGGGGGGGGCCTCTCCCTGCCCCCTCCCGCCCCCCCTCCCCTGCGGCCGGCGCTCGCTCTGGGCGCCAAGTGAGGCGAGGCGAGCGCCCGGCCCGGCGCGCAGTAGGACCGCGAGGCTTCTCCCGACAAGCACCTGCTACGGGGCCCGGGCCCCGGAGTCGCGGGCTCGCGAGCCGCCTGGTCGCCTGCCCGACCGGGGACGGGACGCGGCGCGCGGCGCGGGACCCCTCCCGCCGCGGCCCCGCCCCCCGCGCACGCGCACGCGCACCTGGGTGGTGGCGCAGGATGTCGCTGGCGTGCTCCAGCACCTCGTAGTACTCCTCCTTCTTCAGCAGACACTGGCAGTAGTTGAGGGTCAGGGTGTTGATCAGCTTCTCCAGCTTCAGCCACTGCACCTCCCAGGGCTTCTCCTGCCCGGGGAGCGCGTGCGCCGTGAGCTCGGGCCGCCGCCTGCCCCCTCCCCCCGGCCTCCCCAACCCTCGGCGGCCTGTCCCCTCCCCCCCTGCTCCCAGCCGCCCCCCCCCCCCCCCCCCCCCCCCTCCCCCCAGCCC